>NC_022026.1:33780708-33801254 GCF_000317375.1 Microtus ochrogaster
AAAAGAATTAATGATAAAAAAATTAGTCTATATTTAAGATGTGTCATATGTCTGAAAATATTCTGTTAAGGAAGGATGCTCCTCTTGTGAAATTCTACACTCTTGTTGTTCGCATAAGATTACTTTCCTCATGCAGAAAAGACTAGCTTCACTGTGACCTCTTTCTCACTCCCAAACTACATATGTTTGCTTCAATGATGCAAAAGTAGCATCAATTTGCCATTCATATGAGATGTTTACCATTTATGTCTAATTACCATGTAACACATTGATAATAAAAAACATTAAATATGTATCATCAGATTAACTTTGTTGTAAATTCTATTTGATTACAGTGCTAAACTCCATCCATGCATAATCACAGTTTGTTGTACATGAACATGGTTTTCTCCTCATAGCAACAACAGCAAAAAAAAAAGGACACATCATTTCTAAAGAACTTGGATTAACACTAATGTTACATCTCTTAGAATGGATCAATAAACTCTTCCTCACTAGACAGCCAGAAGACTGTACTTATTTGATAGGATAAATTGCCTACTTAAAAAAAACTAGTTTTATTTAGTCAACATGATAAAGTTCAAATGTTAAAGTTACAAATAAAATACTAATCCTTCATATTTCCATATATCCCTTATATTTCCATATATCAAGATTTAAAGTAGATATTGAAATCACTGTGTACTAGAAACTGAAATGTTTTACAATGCTTGCTATAACATATAGAATCACTTCAGGATGTTCTATATTTTCAGATTGTTGGGGTACATTTATTATATATAATTAGTCTCTTTTTGTAACATGTAATAGATTTAGGTGGTTCGTAGCATCACTATTCCAGTATTGAAAACCTACTTTAGTATAATTTAACTTGATCTTTTAAGATAAGAAAAAAAAAAGAAAAACACACGGACACACACATACACACACACACAACTAGTCTTTAATAGACTATGTCATTAAAATAATGTGTGCAGACAAAGATACAGATCTGACAAAAATGAAATTAGCAATTTAATTATTTTATTTTTTTAGAGAAAAAATAAAGTATGCTTTTCTTGTGATGAATAGTGCTTGAGAATATTTTTTTTTATTATTTTTAGAACAATGCTATTTTATAAACCAATCCCATTTCCTTCTCCCTCCTATCCTTCCACTCTCCCTAGCTTCTCCACACCCCACCACCTTCCACTCCTCAGAGAGGGTTAGTCCTCCCATGATGAGTCAGCAAAGTCTGTCATATCACCTGAGTCAAAACCTCTGTATCTAGACTGAGTAACTCTCCATTGGGAATGGGCTGGAGTTCATGCACTATGGTAAATACTGGTTCCACTGCTAGTAGCATCACAAACTGCCCAAGCCACACAATTGTCACCCACATTCAGAGGACCTAGTTTGGTCTTATGCAGGTTCCCCAGCTGTCAGTCTGGAGTCAGTGAGCTTGCTCTTGCTCAGGTCTGCTGTTTCTGTGGGTTAGTATCATGGTCTTGGCTCCACTGCTCATATTATTGCTCCTCCCTCTCTATGACTGCATGCTAGGAGTTTGGGCCAGTGCTTAGCTATGGATGTCTACATCTACTTCCACAGTTGCTGGATAAAGGTTCTATGATGACAATTAAGGTAGTCATCAATGTGATTACAGAAGGAAGGCAGTTAAAGTACCCTCTCTACTATTGTTTAGTGTGTTAACTGGGATCATCCTTGGTGATTCCTGGGAATTTCCCCAGTGCCTGTTTTGTCACTAATCCCATAATGGCTCACTCCATCAGTGTATCACTTTCCTTGCTCTTCCTCTCTGTACTTCACCCAACTTGACCTTCCCAACCTCTCATCTTCTCCTTCTTAAATGCTAGAAAAATTTATTGATAGAGAAATTGTGCTTATATTTGCCAGGCATATGTGAGAGTAGAAGGTAGCATACGGTGCCGAAAAGTTTTCAAGGAGATGTTAGTTCAGTGCAATTGGAAAGGATTCAGCAGGTTTTGAACATGGAAGTGTAAAATAATTTATCTTTCTTTTATTGTAGTTGTTATTCATATTTTGTGTTTAATTTAATTAAAAATGTAAACAACAGACCAAAATAGTAATAGTAATATTTATTACTGACAGTAATAGAAGTAATAAATATTTCCTTTTCATGTTCCATTCATGACAGATATCAAGAAACATTGTTTATACTCCTTACTACTTATAAATTACTTATTAGGATTGCCACTAGATCTTGCTTTTTAAAGTTTTAATCAAGAAACATCTATTATTATACAGTATTTGCTTTGGTAAATATGTTACCAACTCTTTCAATACAGTTGGTTTCATTTATAATGGTATATATTTGATTTTATTTTGAGAACTGACCCTAAAATTTAAAAAAAAAAAGTCCATGGGACAGCCAAGAAGGCCAGAATCTGATAGCTATGCTCCCAGAGTTGCTGTGGTTAAGGTAGTTTCCTAGAACAAATTTACCTTGAACTAGACTTTGAAATATTAATAGTACTTAATAAGGTATTGTTGAGAGTGAATAGTGGGCAGATACTTGACAAATATAAAAGACAATATCTTTTATTCATATAAATTTCTGAATTAAGAGAGGATAGTGATGAGCAAGCATATGGAAGATGATTAGTACATTGCTTGGGGTCCTATTTTAGAAACGAGAGAGCATGATCTAATGACTGGTTGTCTGCCTACCCCCCCCACTACCATTTTGTATATGTATCTCTGTATTTCTCAGATACACTTTATTTGGACTTTTAGGTGTCTAAGTGCAAGAATTTTAATGTCATGTATATGCTACAGGCCTCACTGTTCCTTACCTCCCTAATTTTGACTTATTCCTAGATAGTGTGTACATTAAAATTCTTGTCTCCTGATAAACTATTGAATTTGGGCGACAACAAATTTTATATTTAGGAAAATTAATGCAGCTATAGTATATACCAAGTGGTTTTCTGTTAATAGACTAAATAGGTAAATGCAAAGTAGTTTTTAAAGTACAAAATAAACAAAACCCTGAACTATAAAGACATCAGTTGGGTGGCAGGTACATAACTTTGTTTTAAAATATATATTCATTGAAAAGTTTTGGCTACAAAATGGTTGTACCACTTGGGGATTAAAAAAAAAACTAGGAAGCAAAAAATCCAGGACATAATAGAAAGTATTACTGGTAGTTGTACACTAAAATATTTTTCTTAAGATCAGTAAAGAAAACAATATCAATGGGTCATTTGCAAAGCACTGATACTTAAAGTATGAGAACTATTGAAATTCTTGATGTTTCTAGTGAAAGAAAGGTGATGACAAATAGACAATCAAGAATTCATTTTTGTATACCGCATATGTTGACTGAGGTTTCTGTCCCACCAGGTCCCACATCCATTTAGTCCCAAATATACACACAGAGTCCTACATTAATTTGATTGGTCTATTAGCTCAGGCTTCTTTTTTTTAATTAATTTATTTATTTATTAAAGGTTTCTGCCTTCACCCCTTAATAAGAAGCTCAGGCTTCTTATTAAGTCTTATCATTTATATCAGCCCATAATTCTTGCCTGTGTTAGCCACATGGCTTCTTGGTCCCTTTTTCAGCGAGGCAGTCTCATCTTGCTTCCTCTGCAGCTGGGTGACAACTGCAGACTGAGCTTTCCTCTTCCCAAAATTGTCCTGTTCTCATTGCCCCACCTCCACTTCCTGCCTTGTTGCCCTGCCTATCACCTATACTTCCTGCCTGGCTACTAGGGAATCAGCATTTTATTAAAATACAATTGACAGGGTACAGATCATTGTCCCACAGCACACCTATGGTGAGGTAATGGGTTGTGATAAGAAATCAGAATAAAAGAGATATGCACATCAAATCAGGATAGATTACAATACAGATACCATCGAGCTGTAAGGAGTGATGAAGTGACCGAGATTAGGGGAAAAACACCATTTGGATTTATTTTTAACTGATGCATATAAACATATAATAGTTTAGATTAATCGAGTACCATGTATTTTTTTGCCTTATATACATATGTAGGGATAATATATATATATACATATATATATATATTCTGATATTATCTATACATATATATATATATATATGAAGTTAATATCAGACTAAACTCTTTAAACGTTCATTATGGATTATAATAAATCTTTCTAAATTTCTCCTTGTCACTCTTAACAGTACATTAATGTTACCTACAGTCACTCTATTGTGTAGAGCTTCTTTTAGTATCCACCACTGCAGTTACATCTAGTAGTCCTTATTTTATAGGTCTTTCTTAAAATATGCTAAGCTCTACACTGGATCCCTATACTTTTTAAGCATATGTTATGTTTATTTATAGTATCTGCCCCCTGCCACCCTTCATTTGAGAACCTAGTGCATTTCTGTAGAGGATGGAACCTTCTGGGATTTCATTTGCTGCTGTTTCATCATTTACTTCTTTTTCTCTGACTTTTCCTTCGTCCATTCTTTATGTAGTAGAAAGCTAAAGTAGGTACCAGTAATACCTCAGATAAAATGCAGCTCTATACTACCTCCTTCATATCGAAAAATTCATGCACAAGAATATTTCTGCTTGTACCTTACTTTTAAGTTCCCTGTATTTCTGCCTGCATTATGGTTCAGAAGCACAGTTGAATATCGAATAGTGAAATGCATGCAGACCAAGACAAAACCTACAGCTTCCCACAAGATTATGTTTTCTCAAATGTGATTTTTACATCTCAAAACAGATTACATGATCCATATAACTCGTTCTTGAATACTGACAAAATGATTAGATAGAAGCAAAGATCATTCAATCTATCCCCCGAATTCCAGGCAGTGCTACACCTAAGTCATCAAAGATAAATGAGTATCTATTGATTCTGCAAGAAAAAAGATTCTTCAGCTTCCCTCAATTAACCAGTTGTAGTGTATAATTATTCTTATAGTCAGGAAGTTCATGCATGTGTAATAGTCGAACTTGTTTTTGTCTCTTCAATCCATCTTTGTAATCATTGATCTATTTACGTAGCTATCGACCATCTGTATTATATGCAGGCTTGTGAGTCTGCATGTGTTTGTGCACTTTACAAGAGTTGATAGCTTTAGAAGACTATAGGTATATCAATTAAGGATATAAAAGCATTAGTATTGTAGAATTTTATAACACTTTTTCTCCTTGCTAACAACTTGTATTTTCCAAGTTTATTTTCATAATTCTTTAGGAAAATTGAAACATTAGCAATGAGGAGAACAATCTTGATATTTCTTATTTCTCATCAGAGAGAAATAAGTATTGCATGATGTTTTTACAGTCTGCAAATATTTTTATCCATGAGCTGCTATTGTTTTTTTCATCTTTTGCTTCTAACTTTTTATCAGATGGAATTTTAAAAAAAAATGTATTCTCTTGTCTGTTTTGACAGTAGTTTTGTTTTTGAGCATTGTGTACTAATTTCAGTGAACTGTGAAGCTGAATCTAATCCAAACAATATTTTGTCTGCTCATTGTCACTTTTTGGTTGATTTGTAAAAAATAACCAGTTTTTCATTTATTACTACTACTGGTTGTATTCTTATTTGCAAGGAAATAAAAGGTAGCTCTAAACAATTAATCTTTTGTCATATCAATTAGAAAAAAAACTATTTTTAATTGGGAAAAATTGAGTTATTTACAATTTGAATGAAAACTGGATTTTGTTTGAAGTTGTACAAAATATTATCTCATAGATTTTTTTTCCTTTTGTTGCACACTTCTAGCTACAGCAAAAGCTTCAGAAAATTTTATAGCTTTATACAATTGGTCTATGGATCCTATTTGACTGAGGGGGTGATCAGAGTAGAGCAGAAGTTCTGTTGCAGTTTTACAGCTTTGAAAGTGTATGCTTCTCTTAACATGAACTTCTAGGACCCTGCAACTAAGAAATGAAAAGCAAAACTATACTACTGTTCTACATTAATCTGAAACTCTGGGACTATTTCTCTCCCCAAAACAATAATCCTTTAATTTAAGAAACCAAGGGAGCAGATAGCACAGTTACTAACATTCTCTATGGGAAAAATCAAAAGTGATAGACAAATGAGCTTTTCCCACTAGCTTTTGACTCATTTTTAAAGTTTGTAAGTGGTTGAAATATAAAGATGGTTGGTTAGCCAAGTATTTACTAAATCATAACACTTTGTAATTTATTACATTTCGAGAAGCACTTTTTGTTATGTTCTAGGGATGACAGTCAGAAATTTTCTATAACTCAAGACTAAGTCTTCAGATAGCACAGACTTTTTTCAAGGTTATATAGTTGTATCTTCAGTGCAGAGTAGAATTTACCTACCCATCACATCTATTAAAGATATTTGATTCTTGAATTAGATTTTATCCCAAAATAGTATTAACATACTACATCATACCCTAGCATAGTATATGATATATTTAACATTTAACATAACCATATGTTAATTCATCTTTTTAAATATTATAGATGTGCTGTCAAGAAGGAAAATTCAGAAGAAGTCTTTGGTTGACATATTTGGTTGACATATATATAATTTTATAGCTCCATAACAAAATTAATCTTATAACCCAAGTAGCACAGATACTGAGAGCAACAATTAATAAGTGCATCCTTCTCAAACTAAGAAGCTTCTGTAAGGCAAAGGATATAGTAAAAAGAAAACGGCAGCCTACAGAATGTGAAAAATCTTCACTAACTCCCCATCTAACAGAGGGCTATTCTCCAAAGTATACAAAGAATTCAAGAAACTAGACAACAAGATACCAAATAACCCAATTTAAAAATGGAGTACAGATCTAAACAAAACCTTCAACAGAGGAATCTCGACCAGTCAAATGACACTTAAGGAATTGCTCAACATCTATTTAAAATTGTTTTGTTAGTGAACACACGTAAGTCATATTCCTTACCTTGGACTGTGATGATTTGAACAGTGGATACAAGATTCTCTCTTCGAGATACTAGTAATACTCACTGCCACATATGAGTTTAGATTTTTCCAATGAATATAAGGTATCAGAATTTGCCTTTAGTTACAGACCATTGTGAGGACAGACTGGTCTACAAGAGCTAGTTCTAGGATAACTAGGGCTATGGCACAGAGAAACTGTGTTACAAAAAATAAAAAAAGGTTTGCTTTTGCATTTGGTAGAAAAGTAGTAAACTTTCAGAATTTCATGCTTTTTTCCTAGTTTATTACACACCTGATAGTGTTGGCTTTGTACATTTGATTAGTATTTATCAAAATCAAAGCCATAACTTTAAGAAATCTACTTTTCTTTCTGACAAAATGATTTCTCACTAAGTTGAAAATAGCTCTGGTCAAGCATTGTTTAAATTAAAGGCAGCAAGTATTCCATTGTAAATGCATCTAATAATATTACTATGAGTTGACTTTTTTCCTTTTTCACTGAGTAACACATTTGTGTGCTTTATATCCAGAATTTAATAATGTTAACATGTTAAATTTATGGGATTTAGCTTTAGAATATGATTGGGAAGTTACATACTATCATACAATCAGTCTAGGATCAGAACTTAGTTCTATGAATTTTTTAAAACACCATGTTTTACATATCTTTCTCCCTACTGTGGTATGTAGGTAAGTGACTGACTGACTTGCTTTTACTGTTGGAAAGGAATAATATGTATCTACTAAAGTTTTTGCATCTAAACACTTGTACAGTGTCTCTCATTGGAAATCAGAGTTGACCTTTAATTATATTTTATAACATCTTATCCAACACATGGTATGTGAATTAATTGATACCTAGCATTCTTTGTGCTCTATAATAAATATGTAGCTAGCTAGCAAAGAATAAATACCTATAATTACTAAGTACAATAAAAGAAACATTGAAAATTATTTCTGTATTAATAACTAGCATTTTAGTAAATTGAAAGCATTGTTTTGCTATTAACATAACCATTGTTTACTTTACCGTATATGAAGGATTCATAGTGACAGATTCTTCTAAGGAAATATAACCATTTTGTTGCATGAGAAAGATAAAAGTAAATATTTTAGTATTCACTTTATGTTTTCTACAGTGCATATAACATAATATAATTGAAAATAACTTGCTTCAAAGGAAAAGCAGATATGTTCATTTCTCTTCCCTGAGTACTATCTTAGAGTTTCTGTTGCTCTAATGAAATATAACCAAAAGGGAGTTGGGAAGTCAAGGGTTTGTTTTCTTTAGAGTCCCATATCACTGTTCATCACTGCAGACTGGGCAGAAAACCAGAGGCGATGATGCAGAGGCCACGGAGGGTACTACTTAATAGCTTGCTCCCCATGGCTTTCTCAGCCTGCTTTCATATAGAACCTAGGACCACCAGCCCAGGAATAGCCCAACCTACAATTTGCTGGGCTCTCCCGTATTAATTACTAATTGAATGTATTACAGGCTTGCCTACTGCCTGAACTTTCTAAAGAGTTTTTTTTTTAATTTAAATATATTTGGTAATGTTCCTTTCCCTCCTCAAAGTCCTTCCTTATTTTCTCCCCCTACTAAGACAACTTTAAGTTCTTTCTCAAAAACAAACAAACAAACAAACAAAAAACCAATACAACAGCAATAGCCCCCAAACCAAGGAAACAAAAATGAAAACACCCAAAAAAGGAAAAAAAAAAACCAACAAGCAAACATCAACAGCATCAAACAAAACTCACCAAACAGTAACCAAATAAAAGCAAACAAAGAACTGTGGAGTCCATTGTATTTTGACCAACTACTCTTTTTTTTTATTGAAAAAATTTCTGCCTCCTCCCTACATCCCATTTCCCTCCCCCTCCTCCCACTCCTCTCCCCCTCTCCCCACTGCTCTCCCCCTTCCCTACACCCCCTCCCCCTCCCTCTCCAGTCCAAAGAGCAATCAGGGTTCCCTGCCCTGTGGGAAGTCCAAGGTCCTCCCCCCTCGATCCAGGTTCAGGAAGGTGAGCATCCAAACAGGCTAGGCTCTCACAAAGCCAGTTCATGCAGTAGGATTGAAACCCAGGGCTGATGAGAAGACAAGGGCCCTGGCACTGGGTTTCGACCAACTACTCTTGAGCATGAGGTTTGCCTTGCAGTGGTTGTTATATACACAGTTGTTAACCATTATTCTGGTGGCTAAACCAATTAACCAATTAAGTTGTTAACCTTTAATCTGGTGGCTAAACCAATTAACCAATTAAGTTATTAACCTTTAATCTGGTGGCTAAATTTTCATGCATTCATTTAGTTATTCAGTTTTATTAAGATATAATAAAAAACTATCACATTGAAGTTGGACAAAAAAGAACCAGAAAGAAAAGAGCCCAAGAGAAGGTAGAAGGTACAAGAATCAGAGACCCACTCATTCACACACTAAGAAATCCCATAAAATCATTAACCTGGAAGCTATAATTGCAGAAGGCCTCTGGTTGTGTTTATTTTTATCTGCTTGTTTCATCTATGTCATTATTAACTATCCAGAATGTTTTTTTAATGCTCCTTGTTAAGATTGCTGACAATTGGACTTTACTTAATATCCTTATTTGTTTTGTTTATTCTTTTTAGTTTCTTTAGAATCAACGAGAGTAATAGTTCTGTGCACTTCTTTTATAGTAATTCTGATAATATCATTTTATATGGCAGAATTGGATATCCTGAACCTGTTAGATCGACCTTTTCTACTAGATCATGCTAGAGAGATGAGAATTCCATACTAGACTTAACTGTCTATATCTAATATTTTTCCTCAGAGATCTCTAAAATGATAAATCACCAAATTTTGTTGATTTAATAATCTATGGGAATATTAAAATATCAAACAGTATTATGTTGATAGACACATAGGCAGTGTATTTGTTAGTTGTCTTATTACCACATACAACACACACACAAACAGCAGACCAAAGCTACTTAAGGAAGAAAGACTTTTATTTTGGCTAGTGTTGTAATATGAGCTGCAGGCTGCGTCCCGCCACCTGGCCACCCACATGGCTACCTTATGCCCCGAAATAATTACACGGAAACTGTATTCTTTTAAACACTGCCTGGCCCATTAGTTCCAACCTCTTATTGGCTAGCTCTTACATATTGATCTAACCCATTTCTAATAATATGTGTAGCCCACGAGGTGGCTTACCAGGGAAGATCTTAACCTGCTGCTGTTTTGGGTGGGAGAATCAAGGCGACTGACTGACTCGGCTTCTTTCTCCCAGCATTCTGTTCTGTTTACTTACTCCACCTACCTAATTTTCTGTCTTATCAGGCCAAGCAGTTTTCTTTATTAGTTAACCAATGAAAGCAACAGATAAGATACAAGACCCACTCCATCAGGCTAGTATTTTGAGGAAAAGTCCATGATGATTTGAAGGCATTACAATAAAAAAGCCTGAGGCATCTGGTCACATTGTGTTCACATTCAATAATCAGAATGGGATTTATGCATCTGCTCATTTAACTTTCTCTTTTTGTCTAGGAAGCAGGCTCAGAGAATGGTACTGCTCAGATTTAGGGTTGGTGTACCCACACTAGTTAAGCCAAAAAAAAAAAAAAGCATCATTTATATGCATACATAGTGCTTTGTTTCTTCAGTGATGATAGATCTTGTCCAGTTAAAAAGTTACTTTAGTCATTACAGGTGTTGATTTCTCTGAATGTTCACATGTATCATAGGAGAGGTTTGTTGTCATGTGCACAGTTGGCTATTATTTTGGAATCCTGTTTTGGAGTGGTTACTTGTGGTCTTCATTGGCCTAGTGACATACACATTTGTTTGCAAAACTAAAATCAATGGGTACAGCCATTAAATATGATAGCTATAAAGTTTAAATAAAAGCATAACTACTCTAGATGAAGGGATTCTTTGTTGCTGATGAGAAATTACAGTTTGACAAGCAGTAATTATTTGATTGCTAAACTAATGAAAAGCATTTGAAGTAGTATATAGTATGATACTAAACACTATACATGCAATATGAATTGCTCATCCTCTTTGGACAGAAGCAGTCACAGTTACAGAGAAGATTTAATTATTTTTTCAAATAGGATTTGGGGAAACTTGGCCAGGCCTCTTCCTTAGAGTCCAAACATGATTTTTCTTCTCTGATATTATGCCAAGGCATTCTCACAAGTGGTGCTGTGTCAGTTGTGAAGAGGACAGACTTTCATGGGAATGACAAAGAAACTACTTAACCAATATAAAACTAGTCATGGTTAAAAAATATATTTCTATGCTCTGTTGTATATGTAACAGTCTTTTTACGTGGAATTGACATCGGCATATATTTCAAATCACCTGTACATTCCATCTATCATTATTGTTTTGCATTTATTGGTAGAGTGTTAGAAGAGTTAGCTATATAAATATTTATAAATATGAGCACATATTGCTAGTTGAAAAGTCAATCCTATTTTTAAGATTGCAGAAAAGACTGTTATTGTTTTTCTATCTGTTAGAAAATCAGTGCTCCTAGCCAAATATAATTTTCATGCATTGTTTTCATAGATAATTTGAATATTGCTTTGAGGTGGAAATATTTCAAGCAATAGAAAAATTGTACTTTTTTGTAAACTTTTTCGTGACTAGCTCCTTTTTATTCATCATGTAACTAAATGGCCACGAATATGACCTGTTCAAAATCATGTGATTATTTCTTATTCTTTTAAATGTCATTGATTTTTCCATGTGAATATGTGCAAAATATTTCCTTAGTACACAAAAAGTTGACAGTTATTTTCTGAATCAACTACCATCACAAGATTAGACTTGAAGTAGTTTGGTCTATGCATGTGTGATTGTTGTTTAGAGGGAAAACAAACTGAAAAGTGAGTATAGACCTTGCAAATGTGAAGGGTATTATCTAAATAGTGGTGGTCAGTAGAAAAAATGTTGCTGAATGGCTCATCTACAGTAATCTATACTACTTTGGATCTTGATGATAGTAAACTGAATTCTACCATGAAGTTTTAAGGCAACAATATAAATGATGACAAAGTTTTCAGAAAAGCTTAAAGACCAAAATTTGTATTAAAATTCACAAAATGTTCATTCAGGATACTTCTTTAATATTATACTATATGTATATGTTTCAGGATATAGCATATAACAATGTCCACATTGCCAATTCTTATGAAGCATGTTATTATCCAGAAGAAGGATAATAACATCCTATTCTGTCTTTATGATTTTGCCACATATGAATGTGCAACTATAGTAACTGCGTAGCTTTTTTTCCCTTTTCAATTGTTCCATAAAAGGTAAAGTACAACAAATATATTAAACACATTTTTCCATTTTGAAGGTTTTCCATTTATCCCCATGTAGTATTATTTTCTACCACATACATGTACTTATTTTAGTCAGTGAACATTTTAGTTGTTCATTTTAGTTGCTAGTTTTATTACTATTCTGTTTTTATTATTATTATTATTATAAACACTGATAGTATAGTACTATTTCCTTAAATATTTGTATATATGCTGTTTGTCTAAATCTTGAAAAACTTCTCTAGATCTGATGATTTCATCTTGTATCACCTCACACATGTTGTAAGTACATAATTTCTAGTATTAACTAAAACTTACTGACTCAAACATTTTGGTGGGGCCCTTTTGTCTGTGTTTAGGCCTTCCAACAATTTGTTTTTACACACTATAGTCTATTAGTATACTAGGGTTTCAGAATAGACAGTTTGTGAACTATGTGTATCTTCAGAATTGCTGAGTTGTAGGAGATTGTTTCCTGAAATGGTGTGCCAATATTTCCTATTTATATCATATGTGCTCCATATATATTAATTGAGGTTCCTTCTTTCCAGATGATTTTAAATTGTGTCAAGTTGACATAAAACTATCCAGCACATTTACACACATGTATACACAACTATTTAAGCTATATGATTAAGTTTTGAAAAACATGCCCTAATAACATATAATAATTAAGGGATTAAATTTTCTATTCAATTAAGTAGAGAAAATTGTGTTAAAATTGAAGAGAGTTAAACAAGTGTTTAAGAGAAAAAATCATTGTCTTCTTTAATGAATGTGTGTATTTGCCAATAGAATTTAAAACCATTTCAGTATCCTTTCATTTATCCATCTGTATTTGGATAGAAAATGGTACAATAATACATTTTTAAAAGAAATATTAGCCCTATTCTAGTTATGTGGTAAATGAGAGACTTAATCAGAGTGAACTTAACTCAGTTCTCTATTACTAAAATGACTTAATGAGATATAAGCCAAAAAAGGAAAGGTTATGTTTTGTCAAGAAAGAAAGGACAGTATGGTTCAATACCTTTACTTAAGTAACCTTTACATGTGCAATTAACATTTAAAAGAAATAAAGTTTTGGAAGCATCATAGAGTAATTGCACAAATGTAAAAAGTAGTTAGAAGCCTGTGGTCTGTTAGGAGAATTTCTTTAAATAACACTGACAGTTATCAGAAAGTGAATTTGTGATGCATAAAAGATGAGGGGGAAATCTCCTCATTTGGTGGCATACTTACTTCTGTCTATTTTGTTGTTTTCTTAGTAAACTTCAACTCACTGACATTTGCTGGAATGAAATTTTCATACTCACCCAGAATTGATCTTTCAAACACAAATTTTGAAA
The DNA here is from genome assembly GCF_000317375.1 of Microtus ochrogaster. Lineage (NCBI taxonomy): Eukaryota > Metazoa > Chordata > Mammalia > Rodentia > Cricetidae > Microtus > Microtus ochrogaster. The sequence goes on from NC_022026.1 coordinate 33,794,293, forward strand.
TAGTTGAGGGAGAAAAAAACTTGCCATTAAGCAGCAGCAGGAAAGAGAGAAATAGAGTGAATCATGCCTTAAAACTCATAGGTCATTTACCTATCACCCAGTAATTTGTCAGAATCTATTGCATTTAAGGCTTGTTCTTTTGCTTCCAGTTTATACTACTATGACTATCTTTCTGCCATGTAGCACCCATGTGTACTATCAACCTATCTTTGGAATTTATTTACAAACCAGAAGTAGTTGTGATGTAAATGAAACACTAAATTCAAGAGATATTTTAATTTTTTTCAAGTGTAGAGTCCTTCTGTTGTTTTTTTTTAAAAAAATGCTCCAAGATCCCAGGTGGCAGTAGGCAGTAGAAATGTTGTAGGTCCCAAATGGTGGCGGCAGGCCATGTGGTTGCAGGCACCGGGCCCTGGGAGCAGCCAGTCCCAGGCATAGACAGCTGCTGGTCTCAGAGCAGTGGTGGCAGGCCATGTGGCAGCAGGCAGTGGGCCCCAGGCAAAGTTGGCTGCTGGTCCCCGAGCAATGGCTAGTTCCAGGCAGGGAGACACTTGGCGGGTGGGAAGAAGACAGAAACATGGATAGACACGACATGCAGGGTGAGGTTGACTGTTTATTCAGGGGGTTAAGGAGGAGCAAGGGTGAAGGGGGGACAGAGAGAGAGGGAGAGAGAGAAGAGGAGAAAGAGACAGAGAAGGGGGGAAGCAGAGAAGTGGGGAGAGAGGTAGAAGCGAAGCTGCCTCCCGGATAGGAAGATGAAAAAGAGAGCAAGCTCAGGCCAGAAGCTGAAGATCAGCTTGCCTCCTCGGATGGGGAGGGGAATGGGTCTGGCTTGTCTCTTTTTTTTTTCCCTCAGGAAATTGATCCCCTAATAAATATTTATTGTTTTTAATTACTGACTTTACAATATCTTAAATTTTCTTTTTTTTTCTTTTTTTTTATTGAGAAAAAAAAATTTCCGCCTCCTCCCAGCCTCCCACTCCTGCTGCCCTCCCCCAACTCCTCTCCCCCTCCCTCTCAAGTCTGAAGAGCAGTCAGGGTTCCCTGCCCTGTGGAAAGTCCAAAGTCCTCCCCCCCCCATCCTGGTCTAGGAAGGTGAACATCCAAACTGGCTAGGCCCCCACAAAGCCAGAACAAGAAGTAGGATCAAAACCCAGTGCCATTGTCCTTGGCTTCTCAGCAACCCTCATTGTCCGCCATATTCATAGAGTCCGGGTTTATCCCCTGCTTTTTCAGTCACAATCCAGCTGGCCTTGGTGAGCTACCAATAGATCAGCCCCACTGTCTCCGTGGGTGGGTGCACCCCTCTTGGTCCTGACTTCCTTGCTCATCTTCTCCCTCCTTCTGTTCCTCAAGGGACCAAAACAATAACACCTTCGATAATATGAATTTTGCAATAGCAGTCTGATCTGATCTCTTGGAGTCAACCTCTAGTTAATTGATGATTGCTCCTGGCCACTATCATAGAACTCCTTTTCAGAAACTTCTTCTATATTGAACATTCCTAGGCACCTCCTCAAACATTGGGCATATTATCCAAATGAATTTTGCCATTTCCATGTAGCAGCTGAGAGTGAGTTTCCCCATTTCCTGGGTAAAACTCCTGTAGGAGTAATTGCGTAGAGAGAAGAAGAACTCACCTCTTGGTATACGGAAACTTTCTAAGAGCCAAGAATGTATGTTGTATAGAATATCATGAATACATGGCTTTTTCTTTCCTCCTTTTCTTGGGGGTGTGACATGTAGGTAAGGCTCAGAATAAAGTCTAGGACATATGACATACTAGCACACAAAACACTCTACCACTGAACTTACATTTAGGACCGTTGGGAATTTTTTTTGTTTCGTTTTGTTTTGTTTGTTTTTGTGAGACAGTGTTTCTTTGTGTAGCACTAGCAGTCCTATAACTACCTCTGTAGACCAAGCTTGCCTTGAACTCACAGAGACCCACCTGCGTCTGTCACCAGAGTGTTGTGATTAAACGCACTCACCACCACTGCCCCATTGCCCCACTGCCCTTTTTTTTTTCTTAACGTGCTTGTTCCTTACCCATCTCTCCTTCCTACCGATCTCATGGATATCAGCATGTTGGGAATACGTAGGCTCTACTTGGGGATACATTCAAGAGACTAATGTGCTGCACTCTGAATCTTCTTAAGTCTTTACTTGTGAGAGGTTTTTGGGGTTCTGTCTGCTTGTTCCTTCCTTTGTGAGACTTTGGTCTCAAGAGGGTGTCTAGTCCTCCATACAAATAGATGTTAGTCTGATTCTCAGGGTTAGCACAGTGTTTTCTTGCTGGCACTGCTGATTGTTCTTCCTCTTCTGGTTAGAATTCAGTGAACATAAAATCTTAGTTCATGGTCACAACATGGCCTATATTTGTGAAATTGTCTTTAAACATTGCCTGTGATGATTGCTTGTGATATAGATCATCCTAGTAGTTGACTCATGGAAGTCATAACAATCTGTATGTGTCACCTATTCTGGTGTCTTGTTTTGATCATTAGTCACAGGTAGAACGTCCAAAACATTACTAGTTATATGAATGTTATACCTATCAAATGATACCCTAAGTCAAAATATTTCCCAAACCCATGTAATGCTTTAGGTATTTCACATACTTTTTCAGAGAAAGAAATTTCTATCATCTCGGAGGTGCCTGCTTTCAGAAGATGAGTTAAGAGAGTATAGCTAAAAGGAAACTAAAATAGCATCAGTTTTAACTTTCAGAAATTCTATTTTAGGCTTGATTTTGTTCATCATTATTTTCACAGTTAAAATGTACAATTGAAATGGAGAGTTTAAAATATATTGAAATAAATTATCTCATAATTCTAATAATGCTTTTAATCTATTTAACTTTGTTGCAATGTGGTAAAAAGTATTCATGTTACCAAAGTGGACCTTTGTTTTTCTTATTGATATACTTAAACAAAACAAAACACCAATAACATGATGGTGGTAGCATGTGCATTTGGTTGCAGCTCTTGGGAGGGGACAGGGGGAGGGATATGATTGTGAATTCAAGGGCAGCCTGGCCTACATAGTGAATTCCAGGACACCTAGAGCTACCTGGAGAAAGCCTATCTTGGGAGGAAGAAAACAACAGAAAACAAAAAAAAGAAAAACACCAATAGACACATTTTAAAACCACATGGTGGCTCACAACCATCTGTACTGAGATCTGGCGCCCTCCTCTGGCATGTGGGCATACATGGAGGCAGAATGTTGTCTACATAATAAATAAATAAATAAATAAATAAATCTTTAAAAAAATTACTAATTTTAATTTTTCTACCTTCAAGATATTCTAATAAGAGCATACATATGGGGCTGGTCAGATGTCTCATCAGAGTGTTTAAGACTGTGTACTGCTCTTGCACAACACTGGAGTTCATTTTCCAATATCCACACTATAAGTCACATTTGCCCATAATTCCAGGTGATTGGGATTTGGCCTCTGGCCTCCTTGTATACTGTACTCATGCACTCAAAACCAACAGATAGACACATCTACACATAATTTAAACTTAAATTTAAAAATATTTTCAAATCTTGAAGAGCTGTGTGTGTGTGTGTGTGTGTTTTGTGTGTGTATGTGTGTGTGTTTATAGTTGTAGAGTTCTACCTGGGATGCATAAGCTCAATTTTTTTTCTTCCTGTGCTATAATATAATAGAAATAATACTTTAGTGACTACTTATCTTTCCTTTTATAAGAGATGATTATATTCATTAATGGAATTAGCTGTATTTGATTTCAACTCGACATATACATATATGGTTATATCTGTGTTTCTTTTAAATAAAAGATCACTCTTATTTTAAAACTTGAGCCTTGCTGGGCAGTGGTGGCACACGCCTTTAATCCCAGCACTAGGGAGGCAGAGGCAGGTGGATCTCTGTGAGTTCGAGGCCATCCTGGTCTACAAGAGCTAGTTCCAGAACAGGAACCAAAAGCTACAGAGAAACCCTGTCTTGAAAATCCAAAAACAAAACAAAACAAAACAAAACAAAACAAAACAAAACAAAAAAACCCAAAACTTGAGCCTTAATACAGTGGATACCATTGTTGTATGTCAAGAGTTTTAATAGAGAGGCAGAAATGAAGGGGAAGAGAAAAAAGATAAATGTGGGAAATAAAATCTCTCTTCTGTTACAATATTGTAAATGTGATTTCCTTGGTTTCTGTGTTACACTGACTTACTTGATTTTTTTTCTAGTTTTGTTTTGTTTTTCAGTGAAAGTGAGGTGATGTATTTCTTTGTGACATGGGTTACTCACAATACTCTATACTCTTGACTCAAGCCTCTACATGTTTGTTTTTTTAATCATAAAAACGTAAATGACATTAAAAAAGAGAAAGTAAATAAGAAAACTTATAATTTTGCCAAACTAATGACTTGTTAGTATATAATCATCTAATGATAAACACATTTCCATTACTCCAGTCATCATGTTGACTTTCAGAACTTTATTCATCTCAAATAGAAACATACCTACACAATTACAAGTTTGATTGTTATAGATGACTACTAACTTGCATTTTTAATTACTTTAAATAGTTTATAATAATAGCATTCAAGAACTAGAAATTAGCCAGATGGTGATTGGGCACACCTTTAATCCCAACACTCAGGGGTCAGAGGCACTCCCAGGACAGGCCCCAAAGCTTCTTGGAAAAACCCTGTCTTGAAAAAAAAAAAAAAAAAAAAAAAAAAAAAAAACTTAGAAATTTACATTAATTGTTAAATTGGCTACATAGGTACAATACCTTAAACAGCAATAGAAGTACATACACAGTATAAGAAAATATCCTTAAATTTGTATCAGTATACAAAAATAATACATACCAATGTAAAACATTTAAGACTAGTAGTTGCTTTTTCGGTTTAAAAGTAGATTCAATAATCTATCCTTTTATCCTATCCTATCATTTTAATATCCCTCTTTTTTTTCTTTTGAGAATGAGATCCTTGTCTAATCTTCTTTGCTAGGCCTTCTTCCTAACCATGACCAACAACAACTTGTAATCAGCCCTCCTAAGTGATGCTTAACATACATAGTCAATTGAATGGCTGTAAACCATTTATCCTACTTCTTTGAACTATGGGTGTCATGTTCTCTATACTGCTTCCTGTTGTCTGGGGGTTTCAGCATCTACAGTCAATTCTGAGAAAATTGGGACAGTGGTCAAGTCTTGTGTTGGGGGCCAGCCTCGACAAAATTACCTTTTTTCCAGAATGGGGGGAGGAGTGAATTTAGAAATACAGTAAGGAATACAAAGATGTGAACAGAAACAATAAAACGCAGAAACATTGGATAGTATCGGGAGAATTTTTGGAAAATGACAACAGAGGCATTCTGAGATGCTGGATCACCTGGGCTACTTGTCTTTATTGGTAGCTGGTCCCTTTTTTTTTCTGAAAACACAAACATTTAAAGGCAACATATATAGTTGTATTAACACAGGTATGGAACTTGTGGTGTGTACAATACAGCAAAAGATAAATTTTTTGTTCTCTGTGTAACCGGAGACAGCTGATTCCTTTCCTGACTGCTCAGACCTGAATAATCACACAGAAGCTATATTAATTACAATACTGTTCAGCCAATGATTCAGGCTCATTTCTAGCTAGCTCTTACATTTTGAATTAACCCATTTCTATTAATCTATGTATTGGCACAAGAGTGTGGCTTACCGGTAAGGATCCAGCATCTGTCTCCTTCAGCAGCTACATGGTGTCTCCCTGACAACTCTCTCAATATATCTCTGTTCGGATTTCCTACCTGGCTTTACCCTGCAAAACCAGGTGTTATTCTTCATTAAAAGTTTGTTTTTTTAAAATGTGCTTGGTTGAGTTGTCTATGCATGTTTTAAAACTTACTGATGAATCATTAACCACTAACTTTTTATACTTTTTTTTCTTTTTTTTAGAATCTTGTTAAACATCTTCCTGAGCAGAATGTACTCCGAGAACTAGCAGAGCTTAAGAATGAATATGATGATCTCTGTGAGCCTGAGCAGTTTGGTGTTGTGGTATGTATTGATCACAAAGACCTAAGAATATACTTCTCACAAACAGAAGAAACATATTAGTTGATTTCTTTTACTTTATAGCTACATAATTAAATATAATATTGACTTAGAAAAAATCTTTACCTATAGCATTATGGTATTGAAAAGTAAGTATGTTACATGTTAAGTTCACAAAAAACATCAAAGCATCATGAGATAGTCTCTTCAAAAGTAATGATATTTTATGATATTAATACATGCAAAATAGTATGTAATACATTGAATAATTTTTCCCTTCAGATCTGAATGTTAGAATAACCCCCTTGAAAACTTAGGCTGAAATAAAATAATATCTAGGGAAATTTAAAAAAAAACCTAGTAACTATTTTTACTGTATATATTGTATCAGAAAAATCACAAGTATTTTAAAATATTCTAGAGTGTCAATAATTGATTGAGAGCTTGCACTGTGTTATTTCCGTCAGGACATATAACTTACAAAAGTACCTCGTATAATTTAATCATTTTTCTTTATCCCCATCATTTTAAATGACACTAAATGATTAAGTATGAAGACTATTGTCATATATCTTAAAATACCAGAAGCCTGCTGTTATGCTTTCCTGTCGCTTTAAGGGACCAGCCACGCCCACTCCCATTACCTCTGACCTGCCCGCCACCATCTTGGGCCATTCCTTTTCTGCTTCCTTGAGGTGCATGCTTTTTATTATAAGGAAGGCCTGGGAATGTTATGGTTTTGGTCCCTTTAAGAGACAAGCCACACCCATTCCCCTCCCCATCCACTGAGGCAGGTTGATCTTCAGCTTCTGGCCTGAGCTGGTTCTCTTTTCCATCTTCCTCTCGGAGAGGCAACTTCGCTTCTGCCTTTCTCCCTACTTCTCTGTCCTTGTCTCTTTCTCCTCCTCCTCCTCCTCCTCCTCCTCC
>NC_022026.1:33801523-33803470 GCF_000317375.1 Microtus ochrogaster
TGTCTATCCATGTTTCTGTCTTCTGCCACCCGCCATGTGACTAGCCATTGCTCGGGGACCAGCAGCTGTCTATGTCTGGGACTGGCTGCTCCCAGGGCCCACACTGTCTGCCGCCACATGGCCTACCGCCACCATTTGAGACCTACAGCATTTCTGCTGCCTACTGCCGTAGGGATCTTGAAGCATTTTTTAAAAAAGAATAACACCTGCTCTTCAAGTAATTAGCCAGAAAGAAAGTATAAAGGATATTGAAATTACTTTCTTTGAATAAATCCTACTTTTTTTTCAGAGCTGGAGACTGAACTCACAGATTTATGCTTCTTAGGCAAGTGCTCTACCACACAGCTAAAACCCCAAGCCCTAAAAGGTAGTTTTTTTGCTATATGAATATCTAGTTTACTCGGGCTTCCTGATTTTTTCCATTTGTAAATCCAATTGATAAAGACTTTTTAAATTATCATTTGACCTGTTTCATCGAAAATGTTCCATAATGTTTCAAATTCTTACATGTTAGAGTTCATCAGATTTCTTGTTTCAGTTTTAAAATCTTTTTAATCTGAAACTCTATTAAATAGGAATGCTCTTTTTAGTATAGATAATAAACATTAGTCCATATTTAAAATTCTTTGATTTTAGGGCATGCTGTTGCCTACAGTGATATAGAACGATTTGTCAAATCCTTGAAAAGGGAACTAGACAAGCAAATTTGAGATCAGATAGAACATATAATGGACCTGGGGAACATATTCTCTTATTTTTACATTAGATCTATTCGTCAACTGAATTGGCTCTGTATTATTTATTAACTAGTGGCATTTTAGCAGAGTGCTAAATAATAAAATTTGTAGCCTCAAGTTCACACTTGAAACCTAAGCAGCTCAGATCCATCTTATAATTGAAGCAGGGCTATCCACCATCTGAGATTTCAGCTGCATCGTGATGGTTATAAGCTTTACAGTAGGTACACAACGCAGTTTCTCAGAAACCATTTTTTTTCCTCAGTGCAGTTTATCTAGGAAGATGTATTAGTTTTCTAAGCAAGTCCTTCAAGAGGAATATCATTGGTGCCTCACTGAGGAAATGAAATTTGCAGGGGGGGGGAGCATAAAAAGCAATATACCTTCTGAACTAAAGGCATAAATAGAAAATGGAAGAGAGTTCTTGTTTATACACATAAACATAAATATTTAAGGCTGTATGTACACGAATTCTCTGTGTTTCCATGTTTACTCTCACTCTGTTTTGCTCTATCTCTGCTGGGATGGGGTCAGAAAGAATCTAGGACATTACTAAGTAGTTTATACTATGTAAACTGCCTAAGATTATCAATTGAGACTTATTAAATAAAGTTTAGACACACACTTTTTAAAGATTATATATATTGTTCATTATGTAATAATACTCTTAATAATAATAATAATTAACAATACCCTTAGTCTTTTAAAGTTAAGTACAGTCTCTAGTGTAAAATTGGCAGTGAATGTTTGTTGAGTTATAAGCAATCTTTTAGACAAAAATGTGAGCCAGACATTTTATAAATATAGAAAAGTAAAATATGAACTAAAATATTATCAAATTAAATTAATCTTGTGAGAATATGCTATCTTACTATTTAACCCTTAAATTTATATCAGCAGCCTAATAGAAATAGACATTTGGAAAGTACAATCCTTCTCACTAATGAGAGAACCCCCATCTTGGGAATGCTCCTGTCCTCAGCTTTCTTCACCCAGTGACAATGTTATTTACTATATTCATATTAAAATTTATATTTATGACTTCAGTATTAAAACCCTTCAGTGCTTCCCTGACTTCACAAAGATTCAAGCTCTCCATTCTCCTTATGTCTTTCCTTCCTTACCATTTCTTCTTCTGTCTGTATATCCCTCCTTATTTTTTGAGTCAGAAAAGAAAGGCTATTCATTTTTATATTTATTTATTTATTTA
>NC_022026.1:33803827-33819742 GCF_000317375.1 Microtus ochrogaster
AGAACATCCCCATTGTCTCAGTGTGTGGGTGCACCCCTCAAGGTCCTGAGTTTCTTGCTTGTGCTCTCTCTCCTTCTGCTCCTGATTTGGACCTTGAGATTTCTGTCCGGTGCTCCAATATGGGTCATATATCCCTTCTTTTCAAACTACCACATACTCTTTCTTGGCAATGGCATGACAAACTTCAGGTCCTCCAGAGTTTCTTCTGCCTTTAAAGTTGCTTTGTTTTTTCTATCACCCAGGCTAGTTTCTAACTTATGGTTTTAAGCTAGTCTCCTTTCTGCATCTCTTTAGTAACTAAGACTGTAGTTACTCAACATTGTTCTATTTGTTGTTTTGTTGCTCTGAGGCCTGAGCCCAGGGTCTCCCACATGCCAGACATATATTGCAGAATAGAGCTCTGTTCTCCCTCCCCCTCTTTATTTATGCATTCTTTTTGAAGTGTCAGGAAAGGAGATGGCCTATTTTTATTATTAATAGTACTATTACAATGTTACTGATAGCAAAAGCTTACTAAAGTATTTTGTGCTAACACTTTTACATGGGCCATATTTTATGTAATATTTTCAATTTGTTCCTTGGAAAACTTCATACATTTATATAATATATTTTAGTCACTTCTGTCCACTGTTGCCTCCATCAAATTCCTCCAAGTGCTAACCCTCATCTCCTTCCCAACTTCATGTCTTTTCTTTTGTTATCAATAATGCCTGAGTTCAATTTGTTCAGTCTATATGCTGTGGAGTTAGCCTGAGAGGTGTGGGCAATTTACCAGTGCCTTATCAACTCATAGCACTGTGGTTACTTAGGTAATGTCTGCACAAGGTCAAAGCAGTCAAAGTATTCATGCTCTCTTATGATTTGTAACGTAAAGTTTGATACTGTTATTATCTCCGTACTACTGCTGTGGAACTGAGGCAAACCAAAGTCCAGTAACTGTTCCAGGGTTGGATAGTAAATAGTTGAATTCAGTTAGAATTCACAGTCAGTGCTTTTAGGCACTGTGATTTACTGAAGAAAATCGGAGGAGAATATGATGAGACTGGCGCTCTAGTCTAGGCACATGTTCCCTGTCTCTGCTCTGGGCATTACTATCCCATCTAAGTCCAGACAGCATTATTTCTTGCTTACTATAATTGTGGTGTTTCTCTTTCTGCCTCAATTTGTCAGTCTACTATGGCCTTCTCGTCAAGAAAATAAATCTTCTCACTTGCTGCCTAAAATGGGTGGATAGATGGTTAAAGTATAATGTATCACTGACCTGAGGATTCTGTTCATTACTCTCTTTCTGTAACCTCTCATCAGTTTCTTCAGAAGTTGCCACTTGCTCTATGGCCTTACTTGTTATTCACTCTTCAATCACTAAGAATTAGAAGTTTGCCTTAAATTGTGCATTGAAGTTGATCAATAAAAGTTATTATTTCCTATTCAAAACTCAAATATGCTTCATATCTACACTCCATCTGTACTGCCATTGTCATAGTCTGGAGAAGCATAATTATTTGCTGTAATTGTTACCATATACTTTTAACTGCTTCCTACTTAAACTTTAGCTCTTCTCATAATCAGTCTCGTTTTAATGCCCCTATGTAGATTGTATTTGTATTGCTTATTAGTTACCTCCTAAAACACTAGTGTGATGTGGGATTCCCCTTTGTATGCTGTGAATACCTCTGGTTAATGAATAGAGAATCTGCCTTGGCCTGTGAAAAGGTAGAGTAGAGCTAGGCAGAGAAAAGAAGGCTGAATGATGGGAGAAAGAAGGCGGAGTCGGGAAATGCCATGTAGCTGCTACAGAGAACGTCTAAACGAGCCTAAACCTTGCCAGTAAGCCAGAGCCATGTAGCAATATACAGATTAATAGAAATGGGTTATAAATTAAGATGTAAAAGTTAGGCAATAAGTAGCTAGAGCTAATAAAGCAAGCAGTGATTTTATTAAAACAGTTTCTGTGTGGTTATTTCGGGGCTGAACAGCAGGGATCAAACAAGGGGCCTCTTACAACACTAATGGCACAGTATTTATATTCCTTCCATTCTTTCTTCCTTCCTTATTTTCTATGTTCTTTTCTATGTCTGCATGTGTGGAAACTGGATTCAACATTGGTTATTTTTTATGTCATTTTCTGCCTTTGTTTTTGAGACAGGGTCGCTATGGACTTCGAGTTCATTGCTTTAGATAGGCTGGTTGGCCAGTCTGACACCAGGATTTGTCCTTCTCTGCTCTCCTCGGTGCTGCCTTTACAGATATATGTCTCTGTGACTTTCCATGGGACTGAACTTAGATCTTGTGTTTACACAGCAAATATTTGCCCACTGCAATATATTTTAGACTGATCTTAACATATCAGGCACATTTTGGCCTAGCACCTGCCAATCTTTCTTAGTTTTAGGCATTAAACTTGTGTGTGAACGGAACTCTTGCTTCTTGTACATCAGCCATATTGAACTTCATTTTTTATGTGCTTGAATTCATTCTCTTTTCAGAATCACTGCATGTGCTATCACCCCTGATTCCTGTTGAAAATCATCTTTGATGAAACCCATTCGTTCTAGGGTAGGAACATGAGGATTAAGTAAATGGAACAGAGATATAAGAGATATAAGAGACAAAAAACACAGAACAGCATCAAAAGGGACATTCACTGAATGTGCCTCCTTTATTTTCACATGCTTGTATACTTCACTCCAAAAGGGGGGTGGAAATGCAACTTCATTAGCATGGAATAAGAAAGAGTCTTGAATTCTTCGACCTTTGGTCCAGGTGAAACAGATCCACTTCTATACACAAAAATTTGCCTAGCTGTCAAAAGTAGTTTGATCAAGCCAGGCATGATGGCACGTGCCTTTAATCCCAGCACTTGGTAAGGAGAGGTAAGTGGATGTCTGTAAATTCAAGGCTAGCCTGGTCTACAGAGCGAGTTCCAGGACATCCCTGGTTGTTACACAAAGAAACATTGTCTTGAAAAACAAACTAAAAAAAAAAAAAAAAAAAAAAAAAAAACAAAATAGGCCTATCTTTTAAACTCTCAGAGTCTTCTTTAAAATTTCCTTTCTAGAAAGTAATAGTTTTACTATTTTTGAGTTTATTTGTTGAACATGTTCTCTTAGATTATAAATTATAGTAGATGAACTCTATTAATGTTATTCAAGTTATGTATCTATCAAATCATTGTTGAATCTGTTTGCCATTCTTGTTTTACTCTCCATTCATATGGCAGTTTCTAACATTGACAGATTCATTGTGTGTGTGGAATATTTTCTTGTCTTTCTCCCTTAAACAATGAGAATTTTATTGTTGCTTTTATTTCAGTATTCAGTAGTGGCCCACTACACTGTAGAATTTTCATAAATATCTAACTCTCTAGATAACAATCACGTCTTATCAGCTAGGACAAGATGTGTATTATACATTTGATTACTCCTTCTCTATTAATTAAAATATTATCACCAAAAAGAAACAATGAAGTGTTTCTGGTTAAGATTTTTTAAGGAGAGAAAATAAGGCTTGTCTGAGTCAGTCTCTGGGTTGGTGAGCTTTAACCTTTTCACTTTTGTAAACTGTCAGAATCTTGAGTTTACTTATAATCACTTGTAATCTACTGGGAGAAAAAAGAAAGCATAGGAGGGAATTAAGAAGAAACAAACAAACAATATCAAGCTGAAGATATTCCCTCCATGTGGAGGCAGACCTCCCAGCAAGTGAGACATGCTACCTCCTATACCTTCTATGATCAATAATCTTCTTTAAAGGGTGGATTGGCTACATAGCTTCCCACTGACTTGTCCTCTAACTTACCTCCTACAGAATTGAATTTGGTACATCCATTGTAATTATGTGCTGTACCTTTACTGGAAGAAAAGCACAGATCTTTGAAAGCTCTAGCCATCAGAATCCCCAGCTGGAGCTTTTAATTGCTTCTGAGTATGTCTGCAGCTCAGCTGTTCTCAAGTCTCAGAGCTGTGGAAATTCCCACTTGTCGTGCACTGGGGATGGAGACCCATACTGTGTGTATCTATTAAACTAGCATGTCTTCTGAGAAAAGAAGGCAATAATTAGTTCTCTTAGTAATCAGTACTTTTGTTTTTCTGACTTCAAAATTACCCATATTTTTCAATTAAAACCATTCTCAAGCTATAATCTAGTAAGAGAGATGTTTCAATAGCTTCGTTCATATAAATCTTTAATGAACAGAAAAGATTATATTATATTACTGACAGAACAATGATTTTTTTCTTATTTCTTTTGCATAAATATATGGAGGCAAAAAGATAGTTAGAAATAGAACTATAACCTCGTTTTGCTTTAATTGTTTTAAAGCCTCTAAAGAGCTTATTAACCCTGTTCAAGAGAGCTTAGCCAGGTGAAAGGGGGGTTGATAAAAAGCTTTTCCCTTCCTATGTAATATCAAAAGCAATTAATTTAGAAAAAAATTGTAGGTCCAAGTTTATATTAATATTACATCATTTCCTGGGTTTGCATATTCATTGTGAAATATTCACATGTTCTTTATTAGTATTTTCAGCGTTTTAATTTGTAATGCCTGGTGTTTCTATTTTCATTTTTTTTGCACATATGCATGCTACCTCTTACTTGTAGACGAGCTTAATGTTATCTGAAAAAAAATTAAGTTTAAAAGCCAGAGAGTGGTGGTGCACACCTTTAATCTCAGCACTTGGGAAGCAAAGGTGAGGGGATCTATGTGAGTTTGAAGCCATCCTCGTCTATAATAGATAGTTCCAAGACTGTCAGGGCTTCACAGAGAAATCCTGTCCCATAAGAAACAACAACAACAACAAAACCAAATTAATATTTTTTGATCAAGTAAAAAAAGTCACCATGAGTCATTCTCATTACTGTTTATTTCATTAACTTCTCATATTAATCCATGCTCATGACAGAATTGTTTATTTTGTTTATTTCAGTCACCTTTTGTAATAAAACAAGGTAAAATAAAACCACATGAAAATTGAATAGTCATAGGAGGTCGATGGCTGTCGAGTAATTCTGTAATTGATTACTTTTCATTAAATTTAAAAATATCAAAACTTTACCCTCTTATTTTTTCCTTTATGTCTTTAATTCTCTAATAGAATAGCAAAGCTCCACAGCAATTTTAGTAGTCATTTGTGGCCTTCATTACGTTTTTTGACAAGAATATTTTGAAATTCTTATCCAACTTCTCAGTGAGATTCCTCCGAGTTTACAGTGTCTTTGGGGGCAAACACTGTTATTGTGTTCTGCTCTATACTAAAGACTAGTGGATATTTCTCAATGCATAATTTCCACATATCACTATCTTTGGGGAAATATTCTCTATCAGTACATCATTATTTTTCTGATGTAAAGTCAGTTTTCTCAACACTTTATTTTTTAAAGCTTCAATTCACAGATTAACCATGGCTCTCATCTCTCATGACAGCTAACGTGCAAACATTTCCCATTTTCTACATATATGAGAAATTCTCGTATTGATTATTTTGTCCAGGTACTGGATTTAGTGCAGGGAGTAAAACAATGACTCGGAGAGTTCCTGCCCTTGAAGAACTTATTGTGTATTAGAAGATAAAAATATTCATTTAATAGAGAATCTCAAATGTATCTGCTTCCTTCCTGCAATTCCAGACAGAATTTTATCAGTAATTGCTTCTGAATCTCACTTAGACTGGCAGTTCTGTCAACCTAATAAAACTCCATCCTTGAATATGACCAAATTCATTCCCTTTACTATAGTAAAATACAAATAAACATTTTGTAAATTTACGAGATAGTGCCCCTTAATAATCACTATTTCTTAATATCCATTTAATAATTGCAACAAATTCTATTATTTTCAAGGGACTAAAGTTTCAATTATATTCACATATGATAGGCATTAATAAAAGGTGATATGAATAACCCTAAAGGTTTCATGATATTCTTCTTGTTCATACATGATATTTAGCACTGCTGCTTCTTTTTTATTTATTTTTTATTGAAAATTTCCACCTCCTTCCCTCCTCCCACTTCCCTCTCCTCTTTTCATTCCCCCTCCCCCCCTCTCCAGTCCAAGGAGCAGCACTGCTCCTTCTTATCTTTTTTTCCTGTGCATTCCTGTAGTATTTTGGTATTAAATCCATACTCATCAGCTTTATAGTTATGCAGTGTATACAATTCTAATGATATAAATGAAACTGTGCCTACCTCTTTTGGGAAATAACCCACTTGTAGTGCTCCCACTAACCCTGTCAATGTCCTTTTTTAAAAATAGTTTCAGATCAGCTGAAAAAATGAGAGTCGCTTGATGTAATTTGATAGACAAGTAACTTGCAACACAAATAAATCCGCTTCATAATACAACACCCTGGTCAGCATCCCAAAGCACTTCAAGGAATGAATTATAAAACAAAAGATGCCAGTCAAGTAAAATGCTGTGAGGGACCACAACAACAAACCAAACATACGTTTCAGCAGTGTTTCTGCTTTATTTACTATATTATATCACTTAGGAGCACTCAAGCTCAAGTGCCTTTATGAGACACAAGCCTTTTAATAGTACTATAAGTGGCTGGGGATATAGCTCAGTGCTTCCTGTTATTTCTAAGCTTGACTATCCATGCTATTCCTTTACACAGCAAAACCCTCTGATGACAGTTCAGCGTTTGTCTATCAACATATACTGGTCTGATTGTAAAGTTCACACTTAAGACTAAAACAATCCTATTGCCGTGTTCTAGACATAGTAATGGTTGGTTAGGAATATCCCAGAATGACTTCACTTTCTCTGTAGTATCTTGATTCTTTTTCAAGGATGCACTTTAAGTTATAACATGTTAAATAGTAAATGTCTATTATGATTGAAAAATGGATAAATGGAGAATGATAATTTCAGTCTACCCAGTGAATAATAGGCCACATTTTTTTTTTTTTTGGTTTTTCGAGACAGGGTTTCTCTGTAGCTTTGGTGCCTGTCCCAGCACTAGCTCTTATAGACCAGGCTGGCCTCGAACTCCCAGAGATCCTCCTGCCTCTGCCTCCCGAGTGCTGGGATTAAAGGCGTGCGCCACAACCGCCCGGCCTAGGCCTCCTCAGTGATTTTGTCTTCCAAAGAATCTATTCACATAACTATTAAATCCAATTTTATTTCAAAACTTTAATAGGTACTACTGCAATGACAAAAACTCCATATATAAAAGAAGTCATATTATTCCCTAGACATAAAGGTATCACTTTAGAAGGGAAAATTTAGAGGAATTAGAGAAATCAGTGAGAGTGTTTGAAGTATTAACATATTATAATTAAGTGTAATATATATAAAACTTTAGTTAAAATGATAAACATTGCCAATAAAAGACATGTTAAATGTGGGCAAAAGTAATGTTAGGTAGTACTGTATGACCAATATGAGTAATTGGAACATTATTTCAAGATTGAGAATCTTAATAAACAGAGGCCAATAGTATCATTGTTAATAAAAATGTGCAATATTAACAGAAGAAAATGACCAACCAAAGTCACTTCAATGATAATTTTAAAAAATCAGAGTAACAGGAAATATTTTAACATGCTCATATTTGCATCTAGAATACTTCATTCTACATGTCTACAACTTAGAAAAAATTCACAGGAATTTTCCTGAATTTTCAAATTTGGAAACTGAAGATTGCAAAACTAGGCAGACTATTTTTACATAGAGAATTATTTTTGAGACATCATAGACTGTACTCGATCTGCCTGTGCTATCTTTTTTCGTCTTTGATTAGCTTACTGGTACATAGATCACAGGAGAGGAGAAGCACATTTATCTCTCCACAACCCCCATAACAAAAGAGCAAACATTAAACAATACAACATCAATACCAAATTCAACTTTTCAAGTTACTTTATTTTTATTGTATATATGTGTCTGTGCCTGTTTATGTGTTTGGGCACTGAGTGTAGGACAGAGGCAACAGATACTCTGGAAATAGAATTATAGATACCTGTGAGCCACTTGTTCTGAGTGCTTAGAAGGCAACTTGTGTCTTCTGGAAGAACAGTAAGTTCTTCTAACTACTGAGTTATTTCTTTAGGCTCTCATTAAACTGTCATTAATGCCAACTTTGTTGGAATAACCAAATTAACGCCTTGATACTGCTGTTTGACTTTCTTTTCCCATAGCTAGTTAGTTACCACATACTGTTAATTTGTCCTTAATTCTTTCTCATTCATCTTTTCCTTTCTATTCCTGTTATAAATCATAACTTGTTTCTTGGGGCATTTTTATACCTACCTTATTGGTGATTTCCCTGACACTCGTCATTCAGTCAATCACAGCACAGTTCTGGTTTCTAATAATGCTTAAGGGACAGTGTATTATAATTATATATTACTTGGTTTCCTGTTTCTGTGATAAAACATCATGGCTAAAAGCAAATAATGAGAAGAATGAGTTTATTTGGCTTATGTTTCCATAAAGATAAACGTCCTTGACAGTAAGGAGGGGCAATGGCAGAAAGCTAAAAGCACACATACTCCCCCACAATTCTGCAGCAGAGAGAGTGAGGGAGGGAGACTATAAACACATACAGTCTTCCTCCAGTGATGTACTTCTTGAAGCAGAGCCACACTTCATAAACCTCCACAAGCAGCTTTAGCAATGGGAAGCAAAGGGTTAAATGTCTGAGCCTATGGCGTATGTCTCATTCAAACCATCACACATACATAGTTGCACCGTAAAGACAGCAGACTTTTCCTAGGATCATTTTGAGAACTAAATCACTCAAGCAGAAAAAATTCTGACAAAGTTCTCAAGAAGCATTAATGGCTGTTATCGCTATAACTATTCTTACTGAGAATTATTTGTTGACTATACTATTTCTGTTAAAAAATGAATAAAATAAAATTCATACTCAGAGATTGTAGGTCAAGAATTGAAATAGACACTCATGACAGAAGAAAATATAAATGCATATATGTGTAATTAGTAATAAACAAGGACTGAAAGCTTTTGCATAGCTTGCGAAGGTTTTCATTCCTTTTTGACTCTGAACCAATGGCACTTTGATGAATTGAGAACTCACCCAGAATGTAGATGGCATCATCCATTTAAATAGGGTGCAAGACCAAATTAAACAAGAAAAAGGAAGAAACATAGATGAATACCAGCATTCTTTTCTTTCTGCTACCTGGCTGTAAATACAATGTGAAATACCACCTAATGTTCCCACTGTCATGTTGTTCCTCTCATGATGAAGTGAACCCTCAGCCTTTGTACCAGGGTATGTATGCTCTTATCCCTTACATTGTCTTTGGTTCGATATTTGATCACACAAACAAGAAAGTAGCTAATATAATAAGCTGTTCCCTAAACATATATGACAATACACAATAGGCAGACTACTGAAGCAGGCCAGTTGTGAGTAAGATGAAAGAAGAAATGATGTAAGGGGAGATATGGAGACAGACAGAAAAATTGTGACTGGGTAATACATACAGAATTTGATTTTCTACACATTTACACAGAAAGGGGCTTCTACATGTTAGAGACAGACTTTGATGTCATTAGCTTTCAGTTTCATGTACTTTTGCATTGACCCTACATTGTTTTTCATATCAATCTAACTAACATAAATGTGTTCTAATGTAATTTCTTTCTACTATTTTCTTTAGGTCTGTTTTCTGTCTATACATATATGTAAGTGCACACTCAAGTCAAAATGTATTTATTTTCTCTGTTGTGAAGCTTTTATTAAACATTGAAGTTCTCAGTATAAAGTTTTTTTTTCCTTTCAGCAAATTTCTTTAGAACTCAATTTCTCATTGTCTATCTAGAATTGTGCATCTGTTTTATTGTCAGCTGTGGTTTTCATGTGCCGATGTTATGATTTTCCAGATAAATGTAAGCATTTTAAAACAGGTAGTATATTTTGTACTTGTCATGGGAATGATGAAGAAACAAGAGGGCAATTTGTATACTTTAAACAAAATAATCCAAAGTGATGAGAGCTATGTGTATACTTTATCAGGGCAATATTATCTCCATTCTTATATATTTCTGCCTGGAAAAAGTATGAAAACAGAATTCACTGAAGTTAAGAGTTCAGATAGAGAGAGGCAGATATCCATCATTAGTAGGCAAGTTAATCTCAAAGGAGAGTCAGACAACTGTGTTGCTTCACTATTAGAGCTAGTATGGTTTACTCATTAATTCATGTGTAGCTTTTGAAGGTATATTACTTACCTTTCTCATAAATGTGATAAAATATCTGACAGAACTGATATAAGGGAGGCAAGGTTACATTTGCTTTATATTTTCGGGTTTTAGTCCATCATGGAAAGGGAAGGCATGGCAGGACAGATCGGTTCATGGTGGTAGGTGTATGTGGCAAAGGCTGTTCACAACATGTTAGACCAGGAAGAAAGTGTGTGACAGTTGTGTACTTTTCCAAACCCTGCACCCATTGACTCACTTCCCACAGCTGAGTCATACTTAAAGGTTCCACACCTTTCCAAATAGTGCCAACAGTTAGAAAACAAGTACTCAGAACTTAAGTACATGGCACATAACAAGAGTATTCAACAGAAAGGTTCTTTGTGATTTAAATCAATTGCCTGTAACATCACCTTCTAAAAAGCTGAGATGGAATAAGCAAAAGTCAAAGGTAAGCCTTGGGTACAAAGTGAAGACATGTTTAAAACAAAAAGACATTGTTAATGCTTTCAATGAATTTTATACTTGCAGATATCTCAGTGCCTAGTCTGTGCTCAGCATTTGTCTATGAAAAACTAAACTACACATGAAAAATTCAGTATGATTAGTATATTTAATAATTTCTTTTCATTGTGTTTGCATAAAATGCTCCTGTGGGTCTAGTCTCCACCCATCCCCTTTTCAGATTTCATTTGGTAAATGGAAACTAATTAATTTGGAGTCAAAGGAAATTCAAACCTCAGAATAATTATTATTGGGGCTATACCAAAGGGAATTTGGAATGCGCATGAATAATCTTACAAAAAAGTAATTAAAACCCAAGTTGAACTGTTTTGAGGAAAACCAACATAAAAAATTGAATGATATGTTAACAGTAACATTTGACATGTAGGTAAAATTATTTAGAACAAATTTAAAATTTAAATATTCACTATATTTTATGAAAGAAATTTCACAGTTAGTCTTCGTTAATGCCCTAGTTTCAAAACTATACCAACAGATAATTTCTTAGGAAATATTACATCTACATTTTTGACTGTCATGAACATCCACTGTCTATGACATATATACATATACATTCAATTCAATTTTATGCGTATAAGTTTTCCTATTTCATCTCAGGGATATATTTTGACTATATGCTATGTGTGACTAAAGGTTTTGCAATTAACATGTAGAAACTGTTCACCCTCAGCTGTATTTTATCAGATTATAACCATGATGACTGCTTCTGATTTTTAAAACTTTACTTAAATTTTCCTTGGAAAGCTGAAGACAAACAAAAACAGTATATTGGCTATGTGTATGAACTTACAATATTGTTCATGAAATTATCCCCAATAAGGAGATGAAAGAACGTTTTATAAAATATTATCATAGACATTCCTTATCTTCTAGATGAGCTCGGTGAAAATGTTACGGCCTCGTCTCACAAGCATCCTTTTCAAACTCACCTTTGAAGAACATATAAACAACATCAAACCAGGCATCATTGCAGTAACTCTTGCATGTGAAGAGCTGAAGAAAAGTGAAAGCTTTAACAGACTTTTAGAGCTGGTTCTTTTGATTGGAAACTACATGAACTCAGGCTCAAGAAATGCCCAGTCATTGGGCTTTAAGATCAACTTTCTTTGTAAGGTAAGGCACCATTTAATAGTATTAATTTTTAACTAATTTTTTGGTATGTAAGCTGAAATGATCTAAGTGGGAATAATCTATCAATTCTAAATCATATGCCATAGGAGTGAAGTTGATAACTTAATTACTGAGTATATCTTTATTAAACTAAATATTTAAAAAATCTTATCACAATAAAATTCATAAGATTATGTTGTCTTTTTTACTTATGTCCTTCTGATTAAATCTTCATGGAGATTATAGACCATAGTAAATTTTCATTTATAGAATAGGTTTAACCTCATATTTCACTCTCTTTTTACATAGTTTAAGTCTCCAGTAATATATTAAGAGCTTAACAATATGAGGAAAAGAGCTAGGAATTTTTCTTTGGATATGATTTGATTATTGTGCTCTATGAACACAAAACTCTTGTGTCTTTGTAGCATTGAACCAATACGCTCTCACAATTTCCAAGATAACTGCCTAAAACTTTAAAAATTGAATAATAAAAATACTGCTTTGACTGGACAATTCTTGAGTATTATTTTTGAGGTTTATGAAAAGGAGACAAAGAAACTGAATTCCCAAAGTGATTGTATATGCCCAGAAAAGGCAGCCCAACTTGTTTAAGGAAAAGATCTGTCTATTACAGACAACTGAACAGATTCTGAGGTGAAGGCCTTTAAGGAAGCTTGAGATGAAAATGCATCTGGAGAGAAGTAATCTTTCTTTGACATCTCCCCATGCTTCGACTGTTTATTCCCTTTTCAGATCAGAAAATATTGCAGAGGTTTGACTCCTTTTAGAAATATCTTTTAACAAAAATCCCAAATGAATATGACATTCCTTATTTTTCATTCACTGATTTATACAAGGCACAAATATACAAATTTATATTTTAATATGTATGAAAATGATTTGATTGTACTAATTGTAACATACATAAGTGCAAGGGATAGCATGGATTGGTGATATATGTAATGAGATTTTGGCTATCTCTTTATTCCTGATATTTCTTTAAGTATTATATAAAAAGATAACATTATAGATAACATATAGATAGACTAGATAATTTGAAAATACCATAATTTTTCAAGAATAGTTTTATCATATTAAGTATTGGGAAATTTAAATACATAGACTCATATTTCAGACAGCAATTTTTATTTTCTGAACATTTTCTGTTAGTATATATTGTTTCTGCAACAATAAACTAGAAAACAACAACAACAAAAAGAATAGTTTTATTCTCTCTTCTTTTAGTGGGGAACATGTCAGTTCATTAGATAACACCAAGAATAATTAGGCAATACTTGAAATAAATTAGTAATTACATCTGTATTTATAATGCAAAACTAGTGTGGTCCTGTTCATACAATTATAGGCCATATAACCTATCCTACTAAGATCATGCCTTACTAAGAGGCTACTCAGGTTGAATGTATTCTATATGTACAGTTTTTGAATGTATACTTTTGGTTTATGATTATGAAGATATAAAATGAAGTCATAAATTTATATTGTATATATTTATATCATGTCATATATCTATTTTACATTTGATATATACATATCTCAAGCTAACTGTTCTAATTTGAACAAATATGTCATTTTTAAACTGCATTAATTTTCCTTATTCAAATTC
Organism: Microtus ochrogaster; assembly: GCF_000317375.1. NCBI lineage: Eukaryota > Metazoa > Chordata > Mammalia > Rodentia > Cricetidae > Microtus > Microtus ochrogaster. Next base: position 33,817,264 of record NC_022026.1, read on the forward strand.
ATGATGTGATTATCTTTAAGCAAGAATGAACTGTTCATTTATATGCAAGAAGAAAAGATTATATTAATCTCACAGAAAGATTTTATTCTTATGTCATTTATTTTGGAGAGAGCTCTCTTCCTGTCATCTACCTGTCAAATAAAAGTTTTTCCATATAGCACTGATCTGACATCTATCACTAGAGGTATGCTCAAAGGATTTAGCACAAAGATTTTTGCCAACTTCAAATAAAATAAAAAATCGTCTTGGGGGAAATACTATCATGTAGTAATAGGTGTTCTAAAGGAAAAAAGAAGTAAAGGTTTTGCAATATCCCCCCCACACACACACACTTTTACACACTTTTCAGTTGGATTTTTATCTTCTGGGAAATACTTTCAGGGAAATACATGTCATTAATAAAGAGAAATATCATATATATGGTTGATATTCCCACAATGTGTAGGAATAAAAATGATGTTCCTTGAATACAAAGGATTCTGAGTAGATATAAATGTCTAAACTCGCAGAAATTTACTGAAGTGCATAGAAATAGTTAGCTTAGATCTTTAATCTTTTTAGAAATGGAATTAACTAACGATTGATATATGATTAGCTAGAATTTTTGTTAAATTTCACTTATAAAAGATGATTCTAATGATCTTTTTCTTTAATAAATTGCAGAATATGCTTCAAAGATGATACCATTTCTCACCTAAATTTTTAATGATAAATTCTTCTTTGATTTTAAAATTATTATCCACTGCTTTTCACAAGAACCTCTAAAATACATTACAATATTCATTTCCTGAAAAAGGAGGATTGATGTAATTAAACTTATCAGATATTCTTTAAAATATTTAGAGGGTCAAATTCAGCTGCTATGCTATATGATGAGAAAAGGAAAACAAATGAGTTAATCAAAATTAGAAGTAACACTAAAGGATATAATGGCTGTAAAATGCTTTTTTTTTATTTCAGTAGTGAATTATCACTTGTGAGTCACCAAACCAGTGTACTTTAGTGTAATAAAACCCATCTAAATGAAGACGAACTTGCAGTGCTTGGACTGTTCTCCTTTCTTAGTCATTGAAATTCTAAGAAATGCTGCACTTCAGGAACGTTTCTTATTTTGTTTTCAGCATATAGTAGCATATATGATATATATGTAAGTAAAAGATTCAAAAAACAATCATGCTCTATGCATTCATTTGCTTGTGTTTATCAGATATGGATCTTTAGTAGCTTACAACCAAAATTGACTGTCTGATTCAAGAGAAAATTGGAATTTGTTGGAAGTATTTGAGATAACTCAACCAGAGAATGGAGAAAAGCTAATGGATTCAACTTTAAAGGAGCAGCCAGGCTTTAGAGATAGTTCAGTGGTTAAGGACACTTGCTGTTCTTTCAGAGGCTTCTTGTTTGATTCCCTGCACTCAAATAGTGGCTCACAACTCTTTGTCACTATATTTTCAGGGGATCTGACAATCTCTTTTGGCTTCTGCGGGCACTGTATGCCTGTGATAGACAGGTAAAACACCCATACACATAATATTTTCTAAGCTACCACAGTCTCTGTTTATATAAATATGTATATATTACATATATTAACATTAACATGCAGTACATATATTAATATGTTATGTATGTATATATTTATATAAATAATATATAATAATAAGACACTGGCAGTTTTGAAAATTCATGTAGTGGAAACAAACTGAAAGTCTTCAAAGGACATTTCATTCGGAATGTATTATCTTCAACCCTTTTTCTGCTCTTTACTCTGTATTTGATTACAACTTTTAGTAGAAGCTGATTGACCTAATGTGTATGATAAAGCCACTCCTTGTACAAGTAGTCAGAGCTAAGGCTCTTTGAACTTTAGTTTATTCATCTATAGATGAGGAAATGTACTGATCATTGCATAATGCCGGTCTTATTAAATGATTGTGCTAGAGTACAATGTCATAATTGCCCATATCAATGATGAATGATTCTGTTGCTAAATACACTATAGTTGACATCACCTTAAATATCAAAGCATTTAATTCACCATTTTAGAACTTGAAAGAAGAGGAGTAAAGTTAGTTGCATTGTGAAATGGAAAATTACTTACCATTAAATATGATTCCCGAAGAATATACCCACTGTATACTACAGAAAAATTTGAAAATAGTCCAGGAGACAATCTAAGGGAAAATATAGTGCACCTTAGTAACCTGTAAATGAATTCTTCTAAATTTTCACAATGTCTACTAATTTTATTTAAAACACTGTGAATTATATCATAAATGTTAGAAGTTTATCATAAAATAAAGGCTAATTTTCTTCTTTTGTGAATAGTAAAACACAAAAACAAAACAAACAAACAAACAAACCCAAATGCTCATAGAGGTGAAAACATGGGATACTATATTAGACAATTTAGGTACTATGAAAAAATACCATATGTTCAGAGGTTTAAATGAAAGAAAATTATTTTCTCATATTTTCTAAG
>NC_022026.1:33821193-33838685 GCF_000317375.1 Microtus ochrogaster
TCACTGTAATATGATCATTTGATATAGTTTTGAACAGGAGGCAAAAAAGTAGAAAAATTCATCATAAAAAAATTCTTCCCCTCAGAACAACTTTTTTTGAAATCAAGTCAGTGTGAAAAATGTATCCTGTGACTAGTTGTGAGATTAATTTTCAGAGAAGCCCAATATAGTAGGTGTTAAGTTTGTCTGTGTACTTCAAAATGTTGTAGTTATGAAGGAATGTATTTCTTTGAATATAATTTGCTGTGGACTTGAACTTTGAGAGAGTAAAAACCAGCTTATAACTTAGTTTTCCTTTCTTATCCTTTTGTCTAAACTTTAAGGTCTGAAGCATAGTACTTGTGATCTGATTTAAAGAGTATTTTCAAAACTGAAATAATCATTTATATGCAAGGTGTAAGTCTGCTAATACTTTAACTGTAACCTTTGTTTTCTCAGAATTTGATTACCTCCTTTTAGATTTGTACATTTACAACACTATAGTTTCAGTTGTGTGAACACTTCATTAAGTCCTCAAATCTTCAGTTTATTAAATCTTTAGAGAACAGTATGTTGTAAATGAAGTTTTGATTGGTAGTCCTTGTCAATACCATTTAAAAGCCGTCTTTATTTTTTTTTTTTTGCTCACATTTTTTTCTTTATTGAAAAAGTTCTGCTCCCTATCTAGACATACACTGCAGTCTTTTTCTTTTCTCAAAAAGGCATTCACTACCTCGAAACGCTTAGGTCCTACTGTTTCCCAACTGTATTTGGGAAATAATTGTGACTAAACAGTAATATTGACATATGCTGGGTTGAGAAGTATGGTTAACTGAAAGAAAACATTTTCTAGTTTAGAAAATTCCTGGATGATTTTCCCATTTTTTCAAAGTGCTTGTAAACATTTTTCAGTACCACAACAGAAATAAGTGAAGATTTCTGGAACTAGCTGTAGGTCTGTCTTGGTTCACCACGAAGACTGTTTCCAGAGAGGATTTAAATGAACCCAGCTGGCTTAGTATTCTGTGAATTGGCATAGTCATTTGCTGAGTTTAATCTTATGACTGATTTTGTAATTCTCACAGTGGGGGAAAGTCGACAACATGAGCAGCATTTAGTGAGTATAATTAGTAAGTTTGAAAACAAATGCTTTTTTATTCTATAAAAGCGCTGTTCAAAGGGGATTTAAACCCTGTTTGAAACTGTTGTTCAAAATAAAACATGGCATTCTGTGACTGAATGTGACCACTCATGTTACAAGCTGGTTTTCCAGGCAAATAAAGCTTTCCTAATGAACGCATTGCACAGCCTTAATAAGGGGAACCAGTGACTGGAAGGAAGTTTGTAATGTGTCAGTTTATACTAACATTAAGCTCTGTGATAACTTTAGAGGCTTTAGGAATTGTTTATATCTATTTAAATACCTTTTTATTCTGGTAATTGCGGCCAGATTTATTGAACCCTTACTCCCTGTGGAGCCCACTGCTAGGATTTTTGCAGGGAAAAAGAAAAATCAAACATATTTCCAATCATTTTGGTTTTTTTATAAACTTGTTGGTACATACAGAACATTGTAATGCTAAAGTCAGATAGAAGTGGAAAAGTGTGTGGGGAGGTCCGTAAAGGGGATAGCAGGACATGATATAGCAACATACATAAAAAAATGAATCATGTTGCTCATAAAATGTTGGCTAACTAACTACCAGGCAATAAAGCACTGTGAGGTGACATCCCACACTGTAAGGTTGCTGCATTTTTCTGTGCAAAGGAAAAGGATCATGCCAGTCCCAGTTTCAACATGGACATCACTCATTTTCAATTTGATTTTTTTTTCTCTGAATTCTGTCATGAGGGTGAATACAAAGTCTTAATGGCATTTTTTTCTTTTTCGCTGTTCTTCTGACTTCTTCATTTACATTATGGAATCTCAGGATATGTGTTTGAATGTTTTGCCTGCATGTAAATGCATGCCTGCTTCCCATGGAAGTCAGAAGAAGGCTTTGTAGCACGTGCAGCTGGAGTTAGGGAAAGCAGTGAGCCAGTATGCATAAGTTTGTAATTGCATGCAGCTCCTCTTGCAGGAGCAGCAGGTGCTGTTAACCACTGAACCATCTCTCCAGCCCCTACACATTTCTACTAATGGTACAATATTTAAAATTGATTCATAAGCAACTATGTACCTTCTGCATTAATTTTTTGCACATTTTCATTAGTATTTGTTGTACAGTGATGAGCTTCATAATATATTTAAGTCCAGCTACATCTTGTATTCACTTCCCATTAATCCTCTTCCTTCTCCCCCCTCTTAATTAAATGTTAGTTTTTAAAATAACTTTATAGAATTTTACACTAACAACTCAAAACAACAATATAATTGTATAACTAAAACTACTTTATGTACACAACCCTTATTTCACTAATAAGGCACAAAAATCAAGCACTGTTTGCCATAGCAAGAGACTTTTGTGACTTTTATTTAGATAAGTGCGAATGAAACATTTTCATATCTAATATCAGGATTAAGGGTCCGGGTATGATGAAATATAAACTATTTTGAGATGGACTTTTTAAGAGAAAGGAATTTGCTCTTTGAATTCAATGAAATCTTTATCATGTACACTTGTATTTCATCAGTTTACCATCGCAGTGACAAAATGCCCAAGGAACACAAAAACTTACTAGAGGGAAGATTTGTTGGCACACAGAGCTTCATGGTTTCACATGACAATTGGTTGCTTTTGTGGTTCTTGGACAGAAGATAGACTATCATGACTGGAGCTTGTGGTGAAGCAAGGAAGCTCACTTCTTGGCAGACAGGAAGCAGAGAGAACCAAAATGGAAACAAACATATAACCTTTAATGCCATGCCCACTTCCTAATAGCCCATTATGAGGTTAATATGCTCTTGCTCTAATCTGTCAAAATGCTATAATTTCTGGACCAATTATACAAACCTTGAGCCTTTTGGGAGGACACGTCACATCCAAGACATAAAACCCATTTTAATATATTTAGAAATCTGAAATGAAGGAACATCATACTCATATTCATATTCATATTCAAATATTTGAAGTATATATATATATATATAAAACAAATAAAATATAAAATACAGTGCAAATGCTTGATTTTCAGAATTGTTCATGAGTAGTAGCCTAGCCCATTTCAAGTTGTGTAGTGATCCAAAATTTCAGCTTTTATAACATGTATGAAAAAAGCCAAAGTGTTTATTGATTTCCTCAAGCATCAATTTAGTTTTTGAGGATTTTTTTTGTTTGCAACAGCAGCAACAGTCAAATTTATTACTACTTAAAAGAAAATTGATCCTCAGCTATAATTTATTTAAGGGACTTTGTGAGACATAATTGGCATACAATAAAACTTACACAGTTGGAATAAAGTTTGGTGAAATTGGCATTTTTCTAGTACTACAGATCCCACACCAAAGTACCTAATATAGATTCCTCACAACCCTATTCTGTTCTACTTTGCAACTCCAGGCAATTGCCAATATGCTTTATTTATTTATTTATTGTTAATTTTTTGTGGTTGCTTGACAGTTTCATATGTTTATACAGTGAATTTTATTTTTACCCCAAATCCCCTCCTCTCTTATCTTCTTCCCTCTTCATGCTGGAACCCTACCCTTCAACAACTCTCCTGCCTTTAATATTTGATTGTGTTTCACTCCCAAAAGATTAAGCATTGAACTTCTGGTATATGCAGCATCATCAATGATTCTTGTCCTTAATTGAGTACTTAGAATAGTCAAATTTACACAAAACTAGAGATGTAGCTACTCGGAAGGTTAGAAAGAGGACAGACTGTTAGTGTTTAATATTTTAGCTTAGGCTGTTAATAAGTTCTGATTATGGATAGTAGGAGTGGTTTCATAGGCATGTGAATGTCTTTACTGTCACTAAGCTCTAGATGTTTAAAATACTAAATGTTATATTCATTTCTTACAATGAAAAAGAGGATTCACAGCTGATTATTTGTAATAAGGCATCAATGATAAGATATCAGTGATAATCATTCCCAGAGCTGCAAAAAGAAAGTGATTAGAAAAATACTCAAGAGGAGAAAATGATTGATATTACTTCATATGATAAAATTATAAAGAGAATTGAAGATGAGTGAATGAATGATTGATTGGAAAAAGCTACTGACAGAAATATATTTAAGTAACTCCTAAACAGCTGTTCCTCTTTGCTGTTGATTTTGCTTTTCAAAATATTTACTGTTGATTATCAGAGTTACTCTTATACTAATGACAAACCTCTGAGTGATAGCTACCTGCATTATTGCCCATGTTCTCTCTTATTGGTGGGAATAATCTTTGAACTTATGTCCATGGAAAAACAACAAAGAACTGATCTTACTTTCTCTCAAACTTCATGTAGTCAGGTTTAAGTAAAATGCTCATTACAATAAAAGTTGGGTGGTTTTAGTATTTGTATAAAGCAATCCTTATTAAAGAAGCTGTTAAAAAACCCAAGAGATACTTATACTTGTAGACAGTTTTTATATCAATTTAAAATAATTTGATCTTCTTAAAACTATTCTCAGAAGAATTTGGTAGGTTTAATATAGACAGTTTAATAATTGATTAACTGAAAGCACTTTTAAGTAGCAGACCTTCTTTTGTTTGTGAAGTACAGACATGTTGCATTAATTCATTGTGACCTTTCCTAAATGAGCAGAAGTGGCTGTTGATTTGCCATTGGTCCTGGCTTCTTCAGACTAATGCATGTGTAGTGCATTCACCTTGAATAAGTAATACTACAAGGAAAACCCTCAGAGGTAGAACAGTGAGGGTAGGAAAGCAGAATTTGTCTTCTCTGAGAAACTAATAGCACAGATGCCCTGCTGGGCCTGAAGGTGGCAATTGAGATGAATCCTTATTACATTTAATGTTGTCATGGTTTCAAGTTTAAGTTCTGCTTTCCCAGATTGCTACCATAAATTAAGTTAACAAGTGTAACGCTCTTAAATTGGATGACTTTTTATACAATTGATATCATCTGTTCCCTTTTTGTTGGAAGTACCATTAGAATACGAACATCAAGAGTGTAAAAAAAGGACAATCCAGCCTACATAAAGAATTAGGACATCTTTTCCGGTGTAAATTACATTTGGCTGAATTAGTGTCAACCGTGGTCATGTAACACCTTTAAAAGAAACGAGTTTTGGTGACAGATTCAGAAATAAAGCCAAGAATGCATGTGTTAGACCTGTCTGGTCGTAGCTGCAGAGCTAATGTCTTTATGGTAATTGCAATCCTTAAAAGTACATTATCTTTCTCGGTGTTATTGCAATGTGTGCTTGTGTTGAAGAAAGCAATAATTTGCAAACAACCATTGGCAGAGAGAGCAGAACTTATTTAAAAAAAATAAAGGAAACTAGCATTAGGATTCATGTGCTGTATCAAGACTGGCAAGCAGTAGTAGTTGTTTTGATATATGCACTGGAGCATTCATGATTGCTTAAATATTAACTGCTCCATGAATATATAAATATAATAGGAAAATAAACTATAATTAGGACACATTTTACTGAAAGAGATAAAGTTGAATTGTCTGATCACAGTGATAGATTAAATGGTTTCAATTTCAAGGATTCAATAATATCTCTCTCTCCAATGAAATATCTTATTTCTTTTTAAGGTTAATCAATCCAGTATAGGTGTGTCTTTGGTCATGTTGGTATGTTAGAGCTGTTCCCTTCACACATGGGGAGTGGACATCTCTTTGTTAATACAGGTCTTAAGTTCACTGAGTCCCTTGTAGCTGTTTGCATAAATATAAGGAGAAAGGGAGAGGTCTGAAAGGATTTCTTTCTAATGTAATTTATTGGCCTGAAGTTTTGTCTCAAATGTAAATCTTAACACCACTTTCATGTTAGACCTCCTTAAATGTACCGAGAAACATCTCACTAGGGAGTATGTGTATGACTTCCTTTGCATTCCTTTTATTTTATATCTATGATCACTATACATTCTACAGCCATTCTCATGAAGTTAGCTAAGCATTTTTCTGTAACACTCTAAAGTTGGTGTGTAAGGTTGCTTTGGGGCAGATGCATAAAATCCACCGTTTCGTTCCTATATAACACATTCTCACAATTTACTTTCCACCTGAAACTGGGATGCTGACTCTGGTAACACAGTATCAGCATATGCTGCCTCATGGATGCTACTTCACCATTTTATTTTCATGGGCACAGTGTGCTCATATTTGCTATAAGTACATTCTGTGTGGTCTAAGGATTGAGGCATTGAACTCCTTGGAGCAAGTATAAATAACTCTGACATGTAAACCCAAAGAAGGTATTAGTACCACAGGTATATTTGTGGCCAACATTGAAGCCTAGTTGTCTGCAACTAAAATTTAAATTTTCTGACTTAAGTTTTCTGACAAATTATCTGAGTGGCAGGTTGCATTAGCCTATGAGAATTTGCTTATCAGTTTCAGTTAGTTAAGAGGGTGCGAATAATCTACTAGGCTATCTAGTCCATCACTGCACTGAAACACAGTACACCAGACTCAGTATAGTGCGACGTGAATATAATTTTAGTATAGTTTTAAGGAGAAAAACAAGGGACGGTTTATAAGATTTATGAGCAATATATCGGAAGCCTCCACAGCGCAGCATGGACAGTTTGTCTGGTTGTTGTGCTCTTAAACCAGTAAGTGGTAAATTATGATACAGATCAGTGTCATTTTATATGGACTAATCAAGAACAGTTAGAGCAGATCTGTCCTTTTGTTGCTACAAATGGCTCCAGATTTATCCAGTTTTAAATCGAGATCAAGCTTTGGAAACACATCAAACATAGAACTTGTTATTTTTTAAAATATTGTAAGATTTTGTAGGTAAACTGGGGATAACTGCCTGAGTATCTCTTGACCTGAAAATTTTGTCATCGTAGCTCCCAGACCTTGGAATGCATTCAAATTACATTTAGGTTTTCTCAATACCTCCCCCCACAAACACACTTTTTCCAAGTACAAGAAAAAGCACCCTCTGATTTAGTTGATTTGAATTTCTAACAGCTTCCCAGAGGAGGCCAGTGCTTTTGGTCAAGGGGTCTCTGTTTAATAATGTAGTCAATACCCATGAATTATTTTACGATCCATTAAAAGTACTGAGAGTTGAATCCAGGGCTGTCCAAGACTCCCACTGAGCTACATCCCTAGCCTAGCACAATTGGATTCTTTTTTTTTTTAACTTGAGAAGCTCACTTTTATTAAGGTAGTCATATGAAAATAAATTTACAAAACATGTAAGATAGGTGGTTAATAGATGTAGTCATACCTTTCTTTCAAAAATTTCAATTACTAATTTCTGCTGTAGAAAGATCATGGCTCTGTCCAACAAAACTGAAGAAGTAAGCAGACTAAGAGATGATTCTCAAAGAAACATTGTAGAAAATAGTTATAAGCAACAAGAAATAGCTATGAATTGTAATTTTAAAATAAAAGAATAGTTAAAAAATGTTATATTTAAAACCTGAATGTAACGAGTTCATAGTAAAACTCAGTATGTAACAACAATGAAAATATTACTTGCTTGGATTTATAAATTTATATTGATATATACTTCAAAATAGTGATTTCTAACTTTTTTTACTTATTCTTTGTGTCATTCACATCATGCATCCCACCCATCTCTGTTCCCTTTCCATCTGCCCTCTGCCCCTGCAACCCACCCCAATAAAACAAAATTAAAATTAAAAAAAAGAAAATTAAGTAAGAAAAAGAGAGCAAGAGAAAGAGAGGAAGAAAGGAAGGAAGGAAGGAAGGAAGGAAGGAAGGAAGGAAGGAAGGAAGGAAGAATGGAAGGAAAAATCTTATCATGGAAGCTGCAATGTGACACAGTGAATCAATCACGCAGTAAACCCCTTTATCCATATATGTTTACATGCAGGCATTCATCACAAAAATCATTGGCTTGGTTAGAAGCCCCTGGTTGCCGCTACATTATTAACACTTGACCCTCACTGGGATTCTTCCTGGACATTCCTTTGCTGTACTGTGTGCCTTGGTTTATGGAGATCCTATGACCCTGGGTCCACAGGACCCCCCCCCCCCCCGCAACCTGTGCCCCAACAGATCACAGAATAGGTGCCTATTAGGGAGGGCCAACATTAAATCCTAATTCTGGGCCTGGGTAGTTGCAGGCACCCATGAATTCTTGATTTTCTGTTTTTATTTCTTCTGGTTCCTAATCTCCTCCAGCATAATTATGCTGAACTTATTCAGTAGGATAATTATAATAACTTTTGCCACTAGCCTCACCATTTTCCAGCTGCTGGCTCTACTGCCCCCTCTATTATGCAGTTATTATCCACAGTCAATATTTTGAATAAATTATCCTTACACATTACCTCCTCTTTCTGGCTATCCATTTAATTTAATTTTATGTCCTTGGCACTATTCTGAAACAATACTTGAAGGTCACCAAAGATTTCTCTAATCATCAAATTAGCCTTAATTATCTTTGGCTTGTCTGGAGCATTTTTTTCATTGAACATTCCAGGGGGAAATCTGATCATAGTACTCATTTATAAGGAGGTCACAATCTGGTGGGTAATACTGAGTATGTAAACAAAATTATGTATTGTGAAATAAATGTTGCAACCAGATCATGTATAAATCACTATGGAAAAGCACAAATGGTATTAATTATACTCAATGAAGTTGGAAAGGACTCATTATTATTAATGACCAATCTTCCTGCACAATGGCTCCCTTTTCCAAACACCTTCTTCATAACCTATTGCCCATTAGTAAAAACAGAAAATATTAAATCTCAAAGTGTATAAGTGCACAGGCTGTGTTCTGGCACCAACCCTTATTAACTATGTGAACTCTGCCTATATGCTGTATGTTACCTGAAAAATGGACATAGAGATAACTAATTCACTGGGTTGATTTCAAGATTTAAAATATATGATTACACACCTGTGCCATAGGCACATACCACATGGATAACTCATATTGATTTTTCGTCCTTCATGCAAACATAGAACATATTACTAGATACAAAGAAACAAAGTGAATGTGGGAATCTTTACCTTTTCATTCAACCAACATTGAATAAGTAGCATTGTTTTCAGTGCTGAATATGTCTTTTAAAAAGCAGGTTTAAAAATCAATAACAACTTTATGTCACTAGACATATACATAGCTAAAGTTAGAGAGAGTTTAGAAAGAGTCATGGCAAGACACGAAATTATCATGCTAGTAGAAAGCCACATCAAAAAGGGACTGATGTGACTCTGATACTTATGTTAAGATGGGAAACTGAGGGAGGTTCACATTACTTCCAGTTTGATGATCATCATGGTTCTGATAATACTTTATCATATCAAGTCCCACAAATATGGCTTGGACCATAGCTACTTAACTAACACCTAGTTTATGATTAGGGAAAGTGTTTTCCCAAGATTGTCGAAATAGGAAGTTGTAGGCTAAAGGTTCAAGTCTGATTGTGCATCTACTAATTATGAATAAAATCAGATTGTACCTTTATCTGATAATTATGAGCAATACAGCAGAGAGAGTTAATTGTTCATAGCCACTTTCCCGGAGAGTATTTACATATTGCTTCCCTCTCCATTCTAAAACTAGATCACTCTGAAGTTAGCATTTTCTGACATGTTACACCATTCTTTTAATTAGCACAACTTAAAATTTATGGGTTCTGATTTTTTTTCCGTTTTCTCTTCCTACTATTCATTGACAAAATACGTATTTTTTTCCACCATGACTCAAATTTATCTTTTTTTTCTACTGTGTCAGAAAACTCCTGATAATAATATAATTATATAAATTGTGACATTTGCCACAAAGTTAATATGTGTATTTTCTCTGTTCTATGTAGTTTCATATTTTCTACCTAAATTCAAACATTGATGCTTCAGAATTATCACACATCATTATTTGTTTCTTATACTAATATTTAGGACAGTGCCTATCACAGTGGAGAATATTATAACTTCAATCTGACTTTCACCCACACCTAATTATCAGCACATAGTGTGTCCTGGAGAAGTCTAGCCTTGTTAGTCACTGCCTGTGTGCATGTATGAGTGTGTTCGTGCTTCGGTCTTTACATAACAATAGAGTTAAATTTAGCTATATTCTTATTTGCCATACACAAATGAGAGTTACTATGAAGAAAAAAAAACTTATTCAGAAACATGTGTTGACGAACTAGTATATTATAGCATGATCCTAGTACTACTAAACAGTCTCTCCAAGCTTTCAAGACCGATATTGCATGCAGAAACTACCGTGTTCTATTATTCACAGCATAGACGATATGAGAGAAGTACTTAGAAATAGTTGATTAGCCTTAAAGTGTGAGCAGGTATTTAGCTGACAAATAGAAGAACAGAGAAAGTGGGTTTCTGGAAAGTGATAACATACAAAACTACACATTGGGCTAATCTATAACCACACAGTGTATATTTAAGCAACTGTAATCTGCTTTTAAGTGACAGTTTTGAAGAAGAAAGAAAAAAGTCAGAAACCATCATCCAAATGGTCTTATATGCAAAAGAAAAGTTGGAGGTTTGATGTGAGTTTTTCTAGTAGATGATGTAGATGCATTGGACATTTTCAGTCAATTCTATTAGCAATGAATTAAACAACTGAAGAATGGTGTTTCTATGGAGTGATTGAATTAATCACAGTTGCTTAGTTTATTTTAAAAAAGAAATTTAATTTCTTAGAAGTTACTCTACAGAAGACAGTGACCAGGGTTTGTCCCCCCCCCCCCACTGAGGACAAAACAAGAAAAAAATGGGTTTGTTTCAACAGAAGGGAAATTACTTATAGACAAGGTCCTTCACAGATGGATTGAATGTGACTGATATGGATCATTAAGATGTTTTCTTGCCGGGCGGTGGTGGTGCACGCCTTTAATCCCAGCACTCGGGAGGCAGAGACAGGCGGATCTCTGTGAGTTCAAGACCAGCCTGGTCTACAAGAGATAGTTCCAGGACAGGCTCCAAAACCACAGAGAAACCCTGTCTCGAAATAAAAAAAAAAAAAAAAAGATGTTTTCTCTGGCTCCCTAGCTGTGTGCAGGATTCTGTGTCTTTAAATAGCCAGATTTCAAAACAGTGATATGGCTAATAATTATTAGGCTTGAATGAACTAGAATTAGAATCCCTAATTCTTCTAGGGGTCCCTGGGGGAGATGGCTCAGTGTTTAAGAGCACCTACTGTTCATCCAGAGCACCTGACTACAGTTCCCAGCACCCATATCCGGCAGTTCTCATATGTCTTTAACTCCAGCTCCAGGGAATCTGACACCTTCTGGCCTCGAAAGATACCTGAATATATGTGGCATACGCACAAACACACATACACCTAAAAATAACTATTTTTTTTTAAAAATTAGGTGCCCATTAATTACTCATTTTTCTATCTACCTGCCTAAAGCCTTACTATTGTATTTTAACTGCAAAAATTATCTTTTGTCATTTATTATTTATATATTTTTTAAAGACATGAACAGAGGGGCTCAAGAGATGGCTCATCAGTTAAGGGAAATGGCCGCTATTCCAAAGGGCCTGAGTTAACTCTCAATAAACACATCGCAACTCATAACTGTCTGTAACTCCAGTTCTAGAGGCTCTGGACACTCTCTCACAGACATACATGCAGGCAAAACACGAATGCATATTAAATAAATAAATAAATAAATAAATAAATAAATAAATAAATAAATAAATAAATAGATCTGTGTGTGTGTGTGTGTGTGTGTGTGTGTAGTTCTACCAAGGATATTTTATATTCGTGTACCATTTCTGAATGTTATTAAAGATTAGGGAGATAGAATTCATTTAATTTCAGTTATTAATCTTTGTGCATAACAATTACTGGCCAGGTGACTGCAATTAATGCTACTATGTATGTGGTTTATTAGCTGGCAGCTCTTGGTTATTGAAATGATTTTAATTTTCACTGGTATTCACTAAGTCAGATTACTAAAATAATACAATTTTTCAGCTTTCCAAAATAGTTCTATTTTATAAATTTACTATTTTGTTTTTAGTGTTTGGAAAAACATACAAAATAGGCAATTTTGGAGTAGCCTCTCCCTACCTTTGGCAGCTTATGAAAAGAAGTCAGGTGCCTATCCTGTGTCCTTACTCAGTGAGTCTTGAAGAAGGAAGAAAGCTGAAACAAAGACAAAGGGGCCAAAAGGCACTTTGCTTCTGGCTACACCAGTCTTTGAAATACTTACAATATACTTGCCTCTGAGATTTAGGCAAGCTGTAACTTGACTATCTCCTTGTTTAGATATTTGACATTAATATAAAGTTTTAACATGATTTCAAGTAACCAGATATCAAATAGAACTCAATTTTATCTCTTAATAAACTACCACAACTACTTTCAAAGTGATTTTGTACATATTCCGATTAGATTACCTTTGCTCTACCCCCAAGAGATGAATATATCCAGCTTGTCTATTCACAACAGCAAATTATTGGATAAATGTCATTAATTAGTAAGACTGATGAAAGGTTTTTAGTTGCCTTCTGAACTGAAAGCGAATAGTATGGCATGGACTGAGAGAAAAAGAGTATAACCAGCTTATAAATGATACAGAGTAAGAATTAGTGTGGACACAATATAATACATTATATTCTAATATTATTTAGTTTCAAAGGATTGATCTAAAGGTTATGTGTAGAGGAAAGGATTAAAAGACCATGCGACACTAAAAAAAAAAAAGACTCCGTGTGTGACGGTTTTCTCTGAAATAAATATTGCTATGTAGAGTAAAGACCTAGTCTCCCATACTAACTTGAGATACTGCTCAGATTGTCAAGGCCAGTGCTTTACCCTGTTTGCCCAGGCTTTGAAGGGGATGTTATGGTTCTAAAATTCACAAGCATATTTTTCCAAGATGCATATTTATTTAATTAGAAATAATAACATATTTGCTTAACTGAGATGTTATCCTGTATTTGTTTTGGTAGATTCAACCACTGACCATGGTAAATTGCATAATAGAATTATATTGTTCGTGGCACTGAGAGTGAATAAATATAAAAGCTCTTTTCAATACTTGAAAATGGTTCAGTGATTAAAGTGCTTGGTGATCACATACAAGATCTGAATTTGGATTCTTAGGAAGCACATTAAACAAAAAAACTATTAAAAATAAAAAGCCATAGTAGAGCATGTCTAAATTCTTTTGAGTGGAGACAGGGACAAGCTTAGGGATCGCTGGCTAGCTAGTCTAGCTGGAATAGCAAGCTTCACATTCAGTGAGAGACGCTGTCTCAAAACGCAAGGTGGAGAATAATAGAAGACACTACCAGATATTGACTTATGTCCTCAATGCCTACACACACAGGCGAACAAATCCTCACACATGTGCACACACATGCAAACAACACAGAGATAGCCACATACTGTTTCACACATAAATGTATAAATTCAGCAGTTTAAGAATGCTAAAGCTGAAGTTTTTACTGTAAAATAATGTAAAGCCGAGACAAAGAAAAGAAAATGCATAAAATTGCCATATGACTGACAATAAAAAGGAAATGCATAAAATTGGCATATGACTCCAATACCATTTTTCTGTTTATTTTGCACCATTACCTATGTACAATTTTAACAGCTCTAAAATACATGTGCAATTTTGTGTCTTGAACAGTGTGCAAGTTTGTTGTTCTTTTTCTCTTCTTTGTTTGTATGTCTTTGTCTCCATAGACTTTGGAAAAAGTCAATTTTCTTACTGTTGAGAAGTGGGGAAGGGGAGATTTTTTTCTGCAGTTTATCTTGGCACTTATATTGGGGGGAGGGAATCTCAGATGTTAAGTTGTAAGGGATTTTTTAAATGTCCCACATACTGTAAAAATGATGTACTTTGTGAGCACATAACACAGTAATCCCAGCAAAAGAGTTGTCTTTGAGGACCAGAGCCTGCAATTGATTCTTCTATAGCTGCTAGCCATACTTAAGATAAACTGCCTTGAGGTTCCTGTTGCTTTTGTTCTTACAGCTTGTCCTTGGATTGTCAGATTCAACCTTGTAGTACTAAAAGCTTTTTGGTGAATGAGCATGAGTACAGCATTTTAAATATTTTCCATATATGAAATACTGTTTTTGTAGAAATTCTCAAAGAAATAATGATGAACCCTGGAACATTATGCCTCCTGTGGCCATTTGTTTATGGAATCTTGAGGCTAATCTTCTCTATAATATGTTCACTTCATGAGGATCTAAATAGTTGATAAAAGGTTTAGCATAAAACAGATTTGATATAAGCCTAACATAATAATATTATGATTATTTTTGTTTTTAGTTATTAAAACAACAAAGACTAATTCATTTTATAATTACTAAAGTATCCTCTGAAGTCATTCCCCAAACTATTTGTGAACACAATGAATTTATTCTAAACAGAGTAATCCTTAAAACTAAAAATCCCTAATCTGTATGAACACCAGTGGATAAACACAACATCTAAAGTTTATAGAACTAAAACATCCAATAAACTGAGAAAAATATGATACATTGCCTTGTATTTATGAATTGTTTCTAAGTAAATCCTTGATTTCATTTGCAGCTATCTAGTATAAGAAATCTAAATAAGAAAATATTGGAGACTCCTAAATTTTTTCGGTTCTATCCTTTAAAGATTTTTATCATTCTATTGATGACATTTTTTTCTAGTATCTCTAAAAAGTGTACAATGTTAAGCAAATATATAATAAATAATTGCATGTTTCCATGACTGTGTATTCTGATTTTGGTTCATAATTCTGTATGAAACAACTTTCTATTTTTTTTCTTATGGCCCATGCAAGAAAAGATATGTAAAGCATGCTGACTCTTTTATGTTAATTTGCATCGAGGATAGCTGGAAATAAATTTAATCTCACAAATGAATGCATCTTTCAAGAATATATTTTTATAATAATACAAAGACCAGAGTGTTGTTAGCATCAACACACATTAAATGAGGCTATTACTATAAATACTTAAATGAGTGTTTGTGTCTCATAAAAAGAATAGTTCATTTTGCCATAATGATTCAGACAACTTTTGAAAATATAGATTAAGGCTTAGTTTGCTACTTCTTTTAGTGTTTTTCTCCTTTATAAAATACCAAGTTCATTTTAAGATCATGAATTATGTCACTAGATGCCATTAAAGAAGCAACTGCCAATTTAATTGAAAAAAAAAGTTCAAGTGAACCTCAACATGATCTATATTCACTCATTGTTTGTTGACTTTTTCAGAAAAAAAATCTATTTATCTCACAAAACATGCTATTTTTTCCTTCCAGATCAGAGATACAAAGTCAGCAGATCAAAAAACAACCCTTTTGCATTTTCTTGCTGAAATATGTGAGGAAAAATACCGAGATATCCTGAAATTTCCTGATGAGCTGGAACATGTGGAAAGTGCAAGCAAAGGTAATCGATTAAGACTATTCTTAACCTATGTGTTTTAGTTTAAATGAGAAGATTTAAAAGGAAGCTGAGAGCAATATTAATCATAAAAGTTCTTTGTTGATGTAAGAAAAGTGGAATGATGGTTTTGGTTGACTTATATTTCAGCCCACTGTACTTTTAAATTACCCGTCTTCTTTTTTAAACAGTGTGAGGTTATTAAACCTTTCAGACCTCAAACCAAATAATTCATTCTATTCTTTAAGTTGATAAGAACTTAAATGTATGCTGTAAAGGAATCATACTTTGTTGATTTCAAGATGATTCTAAGACATTGTTCCTTGAGAATGCTTTAAAGATAATGTTCTGTAGTTTAGCTAAAGAGAAAGGACTTTGGAATGGCTAAAATACGATGCTGAAGTTTGGCCAGCATGGCATAGGGCTTTCTTTCCACAGATAACTCAATAGGTGCCAGGTGAACTTGTATAATCTTTTAGGGCAGAAGTGAGGAATAGTTGATGATGAGGCCATAGGAGTAAGGTAGACACCTTAGAAATATCCAAGGCACACTCATGTCTTACATCATAGCATACTGAATTGAGGAATGAAAGCACAAGTGGAGCAGAAGGTTTGTAAGATTTTAAGGCACGGTAAGTAGTTTTGTCAACACTGTCTACATTAACAAGTGATTAAGAAGTACAAGGGGGATGGATCAAGGAAATATTTTTCTCGACGTGATATAATATGGGTGCAAATTTAGTTTTTTTTTCTTTTGGATAAGAGAAAGATATAATGTAATGATTATATTCTGTAACTTTTGAGGCTTAAAGGAAGGACACAAAACCATGTTTCCCAAACTTATTATAAACTAAATAATCCTATTAGTGTGCTTTGAAGGGAGAGTCTGTAAAGCCCAGAATATCACTTGTAAATATTATTCTACAGTTCTTTGCTGCTATAGGATTGTTAGATCCTTGTCTTATTTTTATTTTTTTGTGTGTAATGTGCTGTGGATGAAGATTAATTATTGAAGATACATCATGATTTCATACTATTATGTATTTTTACTCTATATGAAAATTGTATAATATAATAGAAATTTATATTAGTAAGTATGTTGTAGCTTTTTTGAATTCCTTGTGTTTAATGTATACCTTTAACTTAGAGGCATTATTGAACTTCAAACAACACGTATCAGTAGCATATTATTATAACTGAAATATATAAAGCACCACAAATAAAACCAGTTCAAATATTAGCTAAAAAATTGCTGTTATTATTTTAACTGTCCTCTATCAGAATATTCGTCATTTCATTTTTTTTATAAATAGAATCAGTTCTAAAAGAAAATATATAAATTTTAGTTTAAAATAAATTGTCCTGTCAATTTTATGGTGGTTATTTTTAATTCCTATATTTAGGATACCTTTTGTGACCATATCTAAACTAGTTATCTTGAGTTGAAATAAACAGAACAGAGTTTAATTCTAAATATCTTTATTAATAGGACACGCATACAGAAAGACATATTGCTTACTGTGTTTTATTTCACTACAATAGAATACCACATACTTGGATAATTAGCAATGAAAATAGATTTACTTATCACAGTTGATAGGTTTGGAATTTCATGATCAAGGGACTTTGTATATAACATTTTCCCATTATTTAGTATTTTCTGGTGATATCAAAGAAATATTAGAATATATACTCATGACAAAAATAGTCACCTAATAATACAATTCTAATATAGAACATGTGACCATATTTTATACAATGCTTACATGTTTTAAATTGTTTCTAAAACATTAATAACAAATATTTAGGGTCATTGTTACAACTAATAAAGGCAGACACCAGATCAAGACTGTTTAAGTTATTGTAAATTTCAAATTCTAATTGTATCATTTATATTTTCAAAGAATTAAGGGAGTGATTTTTCTTTATCCTCATCTAGAAAAGGATGTTGAATTCAAGAAGTCCTTGTTTTTTAATGCTGAGTAGTACTCTAATATGTATATATTCCATACTTTCTTCATCCATTCTTCCATTGAAGGGCATCTAGGTTGTTTCCAGG
>NC_022026.1:33839628-33841486 GCF_000317375.1 Microtus ochrogaster
GAGGACTACTGAGAACTCAAGAACAATGGCAATGGGTTTTTGATCCTACTGCACGTACTGGCTTTGTGGGAGCCTAGGCAGTTTGGATGATTACTTGCTTTGTGTATTGAACCAGCCAGTGCTTTCACAAGACTGTTGCCAAATAACTCTTTTCCTATCTCACTGTTTGGGCTGCAGCAATCTGCCCTCTTGTTTTTGACTACCTCTTTTTCTTTCTCTGTTAAATTCAAAGAGTTTTCAACTCAAAAACTTCTTAATCACACCCTGCCTGCTTGCAGCCCACTTTCATTTCCTCCTAGTTCTTTCAGTATACCAACACATACATTCTCTTGAGCCATTTTATTCCTTTATAATAATCTTGTCTCTGTGTACAATTTTCTGCTGCATCCCATGCCTGGAAGTCTCACCTGCCTTGTCCTCTCAGACAACTGACTAGCATTTGTCAAAACACTGTTCAAAATCCATTTCCTTTCTTACTAACGTCTTGTTACCAAGCCTCAGGAGAAAAAACTTTTAAGTTTAGTCTCTACAGGAAGAAAAGAAATGGAGAAAGGCCAACCCATTCTGTGTTATTTATAGTTAAATGCTTTTCCTTAATATTTGAGTCTAATTTGTCTTTGCTTCCCTAACATAAATTTTAGGGTCATTTGAGTCAAATTCTGTCACCTTCATTACTGTGTTAAATATACCGTATGCATAATATTCACACTCTCCCAGTGGAAATAAAAATTAGATCAACACTATATAATTAATTTATTTTTGAAAATGGATCAACTCCTTGTGAAATGGTTGTATTCTATTAAAAAACAGAACAAACTTTTAAAATTGGAAGTATAAAAATAATTTAAAACTTGAATTAATGAATGCACTACATTTCGCATGTAATGGACAATTGTATGGCCATCTTTTGTAAATATTACAATTCAGGCACTTACTTTATAAAAAAAAAATGTTTTCTGTCCAGTACGACAAGCAAAAGGCACATTCTCATTAAGTACTAAAAGCGTAGACCTCACCAAAAATTACAGATAATGGAGGGAAATGTCATCACTTTGAGCCAAAAGAAAAACAAAGAAGTATGTAGAATGTAGGGAAACCTGTATTTGTATAATTATCTTTATTCTTCACGAAGCTAACATTTAAAATTATGCATTTCTAAGAGAAGCACGCCTTTGATATCAACTTAGCATATTTTCCTAGAGCTCTGTAAATCAAAGGTATTGAAGAAAACACATCATTTTTACATTAAAACAGATATATATTACTGAGTAGAATGCAAAAGCCACATGAATTTTTAACTCTTTTTTTTATTGAGAAAAGGAAAAAAATAAGTTTCCGCCTCTTCCCAGCCTCCCATTTCCCCCCCTCCCCCTACTCCTCTCCCCCTCCCTCTCCAGTCCAAAGAGCAGTCAGGGTTCCCTGCCCTGTGGAAAGTCCAAGGTCCAACCCCCTCTGTCCATATCTAGGAAGGTGAACATCGAAACTGGCTAGGCTACCACAAAGCCAGAACATGAAGTAGGATCAAAACCCCGTGCCATTGTCCTTGGCTTCTCATCAGCCCTCGTGGTTCGCCATGTTCAGAGAGACCGGTTTTATCCCATGCTTTCTCAGGCACAATCCAGCTGGCCTTGGTGAGCTCCCAATAGATCAGCTCCACTGTTTCAGTGGGTGGGTGCACCCCTCGTGGTCCTGACTTTTTGCTCATGTTCTCCCTCCTTCCACTCCTCATTGGGACCTTGGGAGCTCAGTCCAGTGCTCCAGTGTGGGTCTCTGTCTATCTTCATCCATCACCAGATGAAGGTTCTATGGTGATATGCAAGATATTCGTCAGTATTGCTATAGGATAGGGTCATTTCAG
>NC_022026.1:33843875-33888787 GCF_000317375.1 Microtus ochrogaster
TATGAGTATAAAATGCCCCTCTCCATCTCTTCTGATTGATTTAAGTTTGAAGTCAACTTTGTTAGAGATTAGTATGGCCACACCTGCTTGTTTCTTCGGTCCATTTGCTTGATAAGCCTTTTCCCAGCCCTTTACTCTGAGTAGGTGCCTGTCTTTGTGGTTGAGGTGTGTTTCTTGTAAACAGGACAATGTTGGATCCTGTTTTCTTATCCAATCTCTTAGCCTGTGCCTTTTTATAGGTGAGTTGAGTCCATTGTCATTAAGTGATATTAATGACCAGTGGTTGTTAACTCCGGTCACTTTTTTAGTCGTAGCGTTTGTATGTTTCCCGTCTTTGAGTTGTGTTGGTGAAGGGTCTCTAGATGTCTGAGTTATTGTGGTCATTGTTGGACTCCTTGGTTAGTGATTTTCCTTCTATTACTTTCTGTAAGGCCGGATTTGTGGCTGCGTATTGTTTAAATTTGTTTTTATCTTGGTAAATTTTATTTTCTCCATTTATAGTGAACGAAAGCTTGTCTGGGTATAGTAGTCTGGGCTTGCATCCATGGTCCCACATCCAGGTACCTGCCTTGAGTTCCTGTCCTGATGCCCTTTCGTAATGAACTAGAAGTTGATTTGAGTGTAGTGTTCTAAACAGCAATAGAAATGCTAACCAAAACATGTGAACATATGCTTATATATAATAGACATATAATGTATGAAGTATTTATAATTTACTAGACATATTTGGTGAATTCTTTATCTACTCTCTTCTCCAGAGCTATCACTTTAATTTTTAGCTGTCAGGATTTTTGTAGTTTGATTTAAAATTTTCACTGTTTTATAGGTTAGTTCCAGAGATTTAACCAAAAGGATTAGTAAAGTTCAATTAAAACTATTCTATTCAATACAGGAAAATTATATTAATGTATTTGAAGGCATTATTATTCCTAAGGTTTTACATAAATCCAAAATCGGTCTCATTTCAGTTAAA
The DNA here is from genome assembly GCF_000317375.1 of Microtus ochrogaster. Taxonomy (NCBI): domain Eukaryota; kingdom Metazoa; phylum Chordata; class Mammalia; order Rodentia; family Cricetidae; genus Microtus; species Microtus ochrogaster. The sequence continues at coordinate 33,844,849 of NC_022026.1, forward strand.
TTAGTGCTGTTTTACTATATAAAAACTAGTCAAGTTTTCCACAAGCAATGTTAATATTTTATGAATTAAATTATATTTTTTTCAGTCAGCTTTGCCTTTTGATATCGGTATTGCTTCTATGTCATATTGCTAACTATTTATTTATGATGTGGGAGTGACTTCTTATTAATAATGAAACTGCCTAGGCCCATTTGATAGGCCAACCCTTAGGTAGGCTGAGAAAACAGAACAGAATGCTGGGAGAAAGAAGCTGAATCAGGGAGTCGCCATGATTCTCCCACTCCAGACAGATGCAGGTTAAGATCTTTCCTGGTAAGCCACCTTGTGGGCTACACAGATTATTAGAAATGTGTTAGATCAATATGTAAGAGCTAGCCAATAAGAGGCTGGAACTAATGGGCCAGGCAGTGTTTAAAAGAATACAGTTTCCATGTAATTATTTCAGGTAAAGCTAGCCAGGTGGCGGGAAGTGGCCTGCTGCTCATATTACAACATATTTACACTGATTTCTTCTCAGGATTAATAGTGGGAAGTTTAACATTAAAAAAAATCTTGTTTGGAAACTCTAGGAAATAAAGATGTAAATTAGAGTAGAAAAAGCAAAATCAAAACATTTTAAGAAACATTAGGTGATAATGAATGTCAAATATTAGAATTTAAAAGTTGGAGGAAAGAGAAAAATATTCAAGTAGATTAGAACCATTATAAGCTTTAGAGGTCACCTAGTTACTGCGAAAAGTAACCGAGAGTGAGACTGAGTCCAGCTTAATCATTTTATAGTGGAAAAAATGTTCCCACAGACGATGAAGAAATTGACCGTGATCACACTGCTATATGGAAGACTATTCAAATTTCACCCATATTTTCACACTTGAGACTTGCAAAGAGATATTGGAAAATATACAGAAGTAAACACTGAGTGATTAAAAATCCTACTATAGCTATAACTGCCCCCTCCTCTGTGTAGTTGTCTACAGTCTGCCTCACTCCAATTGCACAGAATTACCTTGTTATTATTGCTGTCAGTAGCAGCATTGGAGCATTATTGATATTAGAGCACATTCTGCATTCGGATTTTTATTTAATTGTTTCTATCCGCACTTCATAGACTGACTTTTTAAATTCACAGTTTATTTCCTGATTGAACTCACAGTCAGTGCACACACAGCAATCCAGATACATCTAAGTGGTCAATAAAATATTTGAAATTAAACAATTGATTCAGTTTTAATGAATAAAATATTATGAGTAGTTGGTTACTGTTCACTATAAAGAAAGGAAGCTAGGCAAGTCAATTTAAAACCGTGTGGCTAAAGAATATTTCCTACTCTAATTCACTTCTTTCAGCGAGAAAGTTAACAGTAAAAACAACTGACTTAATGATAGAGAGAAACTGAACTATAGAGATCACCAAACAAAAGATGTTTATGAGGGGCATTAAGGGTTGTCTCATAGGGCCAATAGGAGCAGCAGTAGCTGCCGTCTTTTTTCTAATGCCTGAAAAATTACTTCTGATTCTCTATTGTTAATTTCCTGATAAGACGATAAATTTGGGAATAAAGTTCTAGTGTTTTTTGAGCACTTTTCTTATGAGAACTTACAGGATTGAAGATATGAGAAAGTGCTCATCTGTACAATTTATGAGAAGATTTAGACTTTGAATTATTTTCTTTTAGAAGCAAAAGGTCAAATTATACCAATGTGGAAAGCATGCATTGTGTGTGTGTGTGTGTGTGTGTGTGTGTGTGTGTTTCTGTGTGCGTGGAAGTGGAAGTCATAGGACAACTTGAAAGTCCTGAAGGAGTTGATTTTCTCTGTCTTATGGGTGGTGTTGAGAGGGTCAGATCAGCAGGCTTGGCTGCAAGATTAATCCTTTACCCACTGAGCCATCTTTCTGCTAATATCACAGAATGTTTTAAGTTTAGTTAAGTGATATTAGTCTGAATAAAACTGAGAGCACATAATACAATATCATTTTAATAAACATGTTAATATGTTTGATTAGCTTCTTTTGGATTTTGGTGTGTATATTGTTTTAAATAATTGAGCAATTTTGTCAGAGATTCCATTTTATTCTATTCTGTTCTATTTTGTGAATACCATAAACATTTGAACATTGTAGGAGAATACCATTAAGTTTTAGGGAAACAAATATTTATTTAAAACATCCTTGCTTTCAACAAATTTACTTCTTTTTTTAACTAAGTTACCCCTGAGTGTTTAAAAACCATTTTTTTTTGAGATAAAAACAATGCCAGGTGTTTGCTTGAAATTCCAGAGTTAAAAAAAAAAAAAAAGAGGAAGAAGAAAAAGAAATTCCAATGCTAAGACTTGGCTGCAAGTTCAAACCCATCCTTGGCTGCATAGTGAGACCCTATTCTAGAAAACAAAATAACAACCTGAACAGAAAGTAAAGGGAAAGAATATGAGGTCTAAAACAAACATGTGTTGTTTTTTTTTAAGTATGATGCAAACATTTATGGTGAGAGTTACCCTCTCTGCATTAAGTTCCTAATATATTATTGTTGACCATACATTGTTTGATTTGCATAATGTATACAATATACTTCACTTTTGTTTGTTTATTTAATTTTGTAATGCTTGGATTCAAGTCCAGCACCTTACAGATTCAGGCGATTAGTGACTCCACAACTTCTAACAAATATTTCTTAAAGACTTGTGTAGCTTACTTGTCAGGGTATTGTGACTTTTATTTGTTAGAACACCTTAGCCTTTATGTTCCAGAGGCTTTTTGGTTGGTAAATTACACCATTTTCACTATGACTTTGTCAGAACCTAGTCTTCCATATTTTTTTTTTCCAAAACTAAAATATCACCTCCATTTACCAGCAATTTTATGCTTTGTGTGACTTTTTTTTTATTCCCATCCTTCTTTAGAAAAGCTTCTGTTCTGACTTTCAAGAATTTTTTGCTTCAGTTGTAGGTGAGAAAACTTTTTCTAACCTCTTCATTTGGTACATTTGCTACAGAGTTTCCATTTTTTGTAGCTGTATCCAAAAATAACACATTCTTAGTCATGATTGATATCATTAGGCTTCTTTATTATGACAATATTGGACATAGTATTATGCATTAGGCACATTCATCTCAGTGAATGTTTATTCAGCATCAGGTGAGTCTAGTTACTATCTTTATCTAAACCTACTGTGGGACTTTGTGGTTACTTGTATGTCTTAAAACATGGCTGCAAATTTAAAGTAGTTAACAGAAAAACTTCTTTTCAAAAATATCTGGTGTAGGAGTTACTTCTGTTTGTGTGTTGCTTTCATTTGTTAATGAATAAAGAAACTGCCCTGGCCTAGTTGATAGGGCCAAATTTAGGTAGGCAGGGAAGACAAAACTGTATTCTGAGAGGAAGAAATCAGAGTCAGGGAGAAATGCAATCTATCCACTAGAGACAGACATGCCGAATCTTTCCCATAAGCCACTGCCACGTGACAATATACAGATTAATAGAAATGGGTTAAATCAAGATGTGAGAGTTAGTCAATAAGAGGTTAGAGCTAATGGGCCAAGCAGTGTTTTAATTAATGCAATTTCTGTGTGTTTTTGGGGGGATAAGGTAGGCAGGCTGCCAAGTTGAATAAGCAGGCCCCTCCTTATAACAAATATCCCTATAAATTAGTTAAGATAAAGTAATGATCATAGTGGGTATGCTTAGGGTGAGTTTGTGACTGGAAAAGAATGTGCTAGGGCTTTAAGGGTACTGGTTATGTTGTATTTCTTGATCTAGATACTGTGTCTGTATTTAGTTTATGCAAAATCATTAACCAGGTCACCTACTTTCTGATGTTAGTTAAACTTCAGGAATACATAAAAATAATATTTCATGACTTTAAAATGTGTCAGTTTATGAAAGGTGAAGCACATACTACATTTTTATTCAAAAGATCATTTTATTTTCATGCATGCTTCATTTAAACAATCACATTTTTGTATAAATATAAATAGGCAAGTGTTGTCAGAGTTCATCTGACATTACTGTAAATAACTGATGCTTTTCAGCAAGTTATATGTCACTTTAAAGGTTTTATTTGTTTGTTTGTTTTTATAGATTTATTTATTATCAGTGTTCTGCCTGAATTCCAGAAGAGGGCACCATATCTCATAACAGATGGTTGTGAGTCACCATGTGGTTGCTGGTAATTGAACTCAGTTCATTCAGCGTTCTTAACCGCTGAGCCATCTCTCCAGCCCCACTTTAGGGTTTTATAAAAGCATCTTTTAATCTGGAGAAATGTTTGTGCTTTCTTAGTAAAAGAAAAAGATCCATCAACCATATTACATAAACTAAAGATCAAGGAGGTCTTTATTCCAGTTGTTATCAATATGATTGTGTCTGATGAATCCTAACATGCCTAACATAAATCTTACGAAGAACCTCTTGCTGCTGTTATTTTTATTTTTTAAATCATTGTGTCTTTACTTCAATGTCTAGAAAAGGAATATATGTAACTATTGGTCAGTTTAATATCATCTCCAAATAGTTACTTATAAGTCAGATATTCTTCCATCAGTATCCTCACTTACTTTGCCCCTAAACAACCAAAAATCTTTGGCACATGTTTGCTAAAACAGGTTAAATGATTGACGTTGGGTAGTATTGTCAAAGTGGAAGGGCAAGGTAGGGGCTTAGTGTATAATCACAGAAATGAAGCAATATCAACCATTTCTGTCACAGGAGTCATATATTAAAAGAGAGATAGATTATGGTTCTAATCAGATATTATGTGTACCACTGCAGAAAATAGCTGAAATCTGGTAATAAAATGATCAAAAATATGCTCTTTGGTGTATAATTTAGAAGGGTGCCTCATGATTGCATTCTCAGAAGGAAATTCAAAGGTAATGTTTATCTTAACTACTGTTGCTTCACTTAATTATGCCTTTTATGATGCCTATAGTTGGCAGTAATAAACACTAGTATTTTTTCTCAGAACTTAGTAAGTGCCATGTGCAGTATTAAGCATGGATATAGAAAAGAAGATTGTGTGATTTTCTTTAAAAAAATCCTAAGAGTGAAGATTGCACAATTAATCAATGCCAAAAATTTATAAGCTGTGTTTTGTGATTTTTATGCTATAACAATAAATAATTTATATTAACAAAACTAGAGAAGCTATAAATGACTATAAGTTTAAGGTAAACTAATAATAGTTTTTATTCTAAATTTTAATTGGAATATTGTTAGAATTATATATGTGCGTATTTAATGAAGTCATACAAACTATAAACACTGCTTTACTTTCAAATTATCATCTTTTCAATGCATAAAAGTTACATCAATGGCTACAGAGCCAACTCAGTGCTTAAAAATACTTGCTGCTCTTTCAGAGCAAACAACTTCAGTTCCCATCCCCTACGTGACAGCTCTCATGAGTAACAGTATCCAAAGGATCCTATACTGTCTTCTAGACATGAAGGACACCATACACACCTGCTGCCCCTGCATGTATGCATGTAGGCAAGCACTCAAACATTTAGAATATGAAACTAAACAAATGATTGTTTTAAGTTACATCCATAAAATTTAGGGTCTTATTCAATTGATTTTTTTGTTCTCCATGTACTGAGAATAGTCTTCCACTCTATAATGCTTAATAAATAATAAACAGCTCTGTTTTCCACATTCTTGAATGGTGTGATCATTAACAAAACATGTCTGTTTAGTGGTATTAGCATTGAGACCTGGTGTCTTTTAAATTGTAATTTGTGTGTATCTTCTTTTAAATATGTCATGTTTCATTTGATGACTATTTTAGGAACTAGATTTATGCTTTAAATTTGGGCGTCCATTCTTGTGTCTCACAGACCATATTAGCTAAACAGTCTTCTGAGGAAATACTGACACTCAGACAGGATGGTTAGTGTCACTTGTCAACTTGACAGAATTTAGTCTCACTGGGAGTCTGACCTCTGCAAATGCCTACATAGAATTGTCTTGATTAACTCAGATGTGAAGACTCGCACACTCTAGATCGGGGTTCTCAGCCTTCCTAATGCTGAGAACCTTTAATACACTTCCTCATGTTGTGTAACCCCAACCACAAAATTATTTTCATTTTGCCTCATAATTGTAATTTCACTACTGCTATGAATTGAAGTGTAAATATTTGATATGTGGGATATCTGATATGAGATCCCTGTGCTAAGGTCCTTTTACTCCCCCTCCCATGAGCTGTGAGTCAGAAACAATAACACCGTTTTTCTGAAATTATTTTCTGCCGGGCATTTTATCTCACACCAACAGGAAAAGAAACTTAGAGGCCAGGGTTATAACATTCATATTAACTTTTTAGGGTGCTTTTAGATGAATTAGAGGAAGAATAAAGTATAATAGCACATGTACACAGAAAGTGAGATAATGAAGCTCAATACTTTATGTGCTATCCTTTGAGATCAGGGATCATTCATTAAATTAGAAAGTATAAGAGTTTATTTTGCTTGACTAAGTCTGAAGACTTCAATGTTTTGTGAGGTCAAACAATTAATGTTTTGATATTTTGTATTGCATCTCTTTTTCCCCTCAAACTAATTATTTCTCTAAGATTTACCTTCATTTGAAATAGTTAGCATGTAAGAGTATATATTTAACTATACTGAAATTTTAAATGATAATGAAGTGGAAATATCTTGGAAAGTACAATTTAATTTTCTGCATTTACTAATCAAGGTAGAATATCTAATCTGTGAACATTATCTTCTTTGAAAAAAGAATCAGTCATACACATGAAACTTATCTGTGATCAATTGTTCTTGTTTCCCAAGGAACTATAATCAGTTAATGATCTTCATTGTCCTGTCTGACTTTGGCTTGCTCGTGTTTTTTGTTCGTTTGCTTTTTTGGGTTTTGTTGTTGTTGTTGTTGTTGTTGTTGTGTGTGTGTGTGTTTGTTAGTTGGTGAATTTTTACAATACTGAGTTTCTCTGTGAGTAGCCCTGGCTGTCCTCGAACTCACTCTGTAGACCAGGCTGGTCTCAGACTCAGAGATTCACCTGCCTCTGCCCCAAAATGCTGAAATTAAAGGCTAATACCACCACCACACAGGCTTGTATTGTTTTTTTTTTAAATGTGACATGTGTGTGACAAACACAGCAATTTGGAAGATGATTTTAATGCTATATTTATGTTTAAATGCTATATTATTAAATTGTTAGCAAATATCAGGACTAAGAGGAAACAAAAAAGCTCAGTCTATCATACCTAATTACCAAAGTGTACCAGTAACAGTTAATATGAATTTGATCACTTCTGTTTCATTCTACTTCTCAAACTGAACCTGAAGAGGGTACCTACGGTCAAGAACAATCACTCTGTCACAGGCTGGCAATGTTTTCTCCAGCACTGTTATTGCCAACTATCAAAAGGTTCAGTGTGTGTAGCCATGGATGGCTGAGTACTGTAATACCTTAGCTATAAAGTTAAGAACAGGATTAGGGTGTGGCTCAGGGAGAGAGGGCTTATCTAAAGTGGCTGAAGCCTAGGGTGTGATCTCTAGCATCATTAAATAAGCAAACAAATAAAATAGCAACTTTCTTTATTGTTCTTGATAAAGCTTCCTAAAATACTTGCTTTCCAGGCTCTTTTTTATTTTATTTTCATGAAAGAAAATAGCACCTACTCCTTTTACATTCAAGAAGAAAAACAAATTGCTAATTAGATTGTTGTGAAGCAATCTTATCCTTTTTTTTAGCTTTATGCTGACTTTTCAAATACAGTGTCACTTTAACAGCCTTTGAAAAAATCAGCATCTTCAGGGCACATTATTACTTCTTCAGATTCACTGACCATGTCTATTCCCAGAGGTATTGATATGAAAGGCAAAGCCAGGCAAGAATAACATTTATTTCATGAAAGTCTCACTGGCACTCTTATTAGATGAAGATAAAGGGGAAATGTTTCATACGGGGTCATACGACATATTCATGTGTATAGCTTTTTTTTTTCTTTTTAGTCAGAGAAAACAGAATTTTGAAAGACTACCAGGTAGTGCGTGGAAAGGAATACAGAAGTCTGTGAATTTCAAATGGGTTGAAAAATGGTTTAAATGTACTGAGCTGTTCACAGCCTCTGGCTTTTACTTTTTGTGTGAGTTATATCTAAGCAGGGATTTTATTATCGTCCATGTTTTTCATGCTGCTATAGTTAAAATTGTCAGTCCCATTACAAGTCCACTATTTCAGATGGGGTTCATAACTCAGCTCTAGAAGTCACCCTGGGCTAAATATTGACATACCCATTTAGAAACTGTGGTGCTAATGGTGGCTATGAATGTGATCAAATATGTAGTAAACATTCAAATTAGCATATACTACTTTTATGGTATATAAGTGGATAATGTATTGTGGTTCCTTCATTATAGAAACTATCTGAAAAATGTTAAAACTAAGTCACCATAACTGATCAACAAATTAACAAAAACTTTTTTTCAATCTATTTAGTCCTTCTAGTCAAGATAGAACTTACGTTGGAAACCATGATCAAAAGTACTTCCTGGTAGTACCTAGGTAATGGCATCAAAAAGACACTCAGAAATGGATTAGTATTATGGCCAAATACTAAATTAATCTGGTCCAAAGTTTAGTGAATGCCTTGGGAATAGAATAGTTAAACTAGCAGTTTAACTGAAGCCAAAGGTGCAAGTGTCTACTAGGGTTTTGTTTTGATAAGCAATGTGATCCTAACTGCCCTGGAACTTTCTACATTTCCCAGCCTAGCTTTGAACTAATATTTCTGCTGCCTCAGCCTCCCAAGTACTAATTCTTCAGATTATACCGTCCCACACCCACTTCTACTAATTTTTTCAAGATGAATATTCAACACCTCATTATTCTATCATTTTTATTATAAAATAAACAGGTTTTCCTACTTAGTAGAATGACAATGTTTTATTTATTTATTTTTTCTTGTTATTTGAACATTTACTATAGCCAGAAAGCAGTGCAGAAGAAACAGTAAATGAGGCAAAAGCAAAAACATTAATCCACCAAATGCTGAAATGGTACATTATTGTTAAATAAGATTATCAAACTATACAAAAATTATATGAATGCAAATAGACCAGTTAAATATGTAAATGAAAGGCAAATCTAAAGTGAATATGTTAGAGTTGTAACATATCACAACAAATCTGAAAGTACTAGAAGCCAACGACGAGTCTCTGATAACCGTCTATGAACATAGGATGAAATACATCGGTACGATCTAAGGGTCCACGTGAGTTTACAGTTCATTCCTCTCAGAAAAAGCTGCAGTTATAACCAATCTTATATCATTCAATACTGCAAAGTCTCAAATAGAGAATAAAAGGAAAACTGATGACAATGTTTTAAATGGGCAAAAATAAGAGTATGTTTTAATCTTAAATTGGGATTACATATTGAATCACAATCTTATTTCACCACCTATCACACCCCAGGCTAAAGAGCAAAGAATTGTCTGTATTTTTTAAATGTATAATTTTCCTAAGCTGATCAATGTACCTGCTTATGAGGACATTGAAGTTTAACTTATCACCTGCTGCCAAGGTGTTTGAAGGATTAAATTTAGCTTAGTTACTTTGCTTCACTTACTTTAGAAGAAAAATTTGATGAAACTTTGTAGCAACTAGAGTTTGTTCAGTATCTTAGTCTTCCATATGTAGTTAACCACTTACATACAGTAAAAGGACAGCAGCTCCTCAAACATTAACAATTAGGACTAAGTTTCTGGACTCCCAGGTATAGCTCCTATCTTCATCATCTAATGGTCACAGGGAAGAATGGCGTATATTCATTTTCATGGACTCGGGCATTGAGGGAAGTGATATGAGCGGTATAGCAGGTGCTGTTTTGTTAGTTTAGAAGGAGGGCAATGTCAGTGGATATGGTCTGAGAATATGACATGGAGGATTTTCAGGCAATGGGAATTAAGAGAAAAGTGGTATCCAGGCAGAGCTGATTAGTATGCCCTTTTGAGAGCTGCAGAGTAGCAAACTAGAGTATTAAAGAGAAAGATGACAAGGAGCACCATGGCATGAGGTGAAAAGATACATGAATTCCAGGACTAGGAGAAAAGGACTTGAATAAATGTACATATATCCTTCCTTCTAGACATTGCAAAGGAAGCATTCTTTCTCAAAAGTTTTCTTTTTCTCCCGTAAGTTACATGATTTGCTACTTTGTTTTTGGTCATGTCATAATGACTTTAAGTGGAGCCAACTTTATTATGTATTATCTCTCTTAGTATCTTTTTTTTCTTTTATTTAGACCCAGTTCTTCTTACTTTTATACATCATGTCACCTCATAGTTCCTCTTCTGTCCATCATGTCACCTCATTTAATTAGAAATGTTTGTTGTACTTGGGGAAATTTTGTTTCTGTGATATATAGCAACACTTTACTATTGGTTTAATGAATACAAGGTCCACTTGTATTTTTCAAATTAAGAAAAAAGTTAATGAACTTGTGGAGAATCTGATTTTTTTAAACAAATATAATGTAAGCATTTTCCTTTTTTTTTTGACCTGAATTCATTTTAACTCTGGCTTTTCCTCTTCTTTATTGTCTCATGTAGTGCGATGAGTCAATCAAATTTTTTTTTTTGTTGCTATTTCTTGAGATTTCTTTTGTGGTTTGCAGTAAAGGGACTAGTACAGATGACATTTTACCTTTTGTTGATGTTGCTTAGGAACAGAACTGACAATCAGACGTATTCTTTGAGTTTAGTTTATAAAAGGGCAAATAACTTGGATATCATCATTGCTTGAAGAAACCTCTCTATCTAGCGCCTTCCTTTTCAAACATTGTAGTCACTAAATCATTAAAAAGTAACACATAGCTCTTTTTTCCGCATTCAGAATGTACTGCTTGGAAAAATCACAGTAAAAAAAACAAAACATCTAAAAGTATATTTTAGACAATAAAGAGCTGAAATGAGTTAACACAAGTATCATATGGGGCTCCCATTATGCATAAAACTGATCATGATGCTATTTAACAATCAAATTCCAAAGCCATTGTTCTGAAATCCAGTTGCTGTGTTATAAAATGTCTCTTGTAGTTATTAATTATGGTCTGTGTTCTACGGATGAACTGAATGGCATTCTGTTCATTATTCCCACAATATATTTCTATATGCCTGTCTGTATTATTTTCCCTTAGATTCCCTCTAGTACGTTGCAAGCTGAAATCTAATCAGGTAGATTCTCATTCTCTTCACTAGGGTTTCCCTGTATACAACAAATGGAAGTGTAACATCTTCCATTGGACTTCCATTTTGTCCATCCCTGAAGGCCACCACAGTGCTTGAACATAGCTACAGCTATGTGGGCATTTAATTTTCTCTGTGAAACTATTATTATGCATAACATGTTTGGACTACTGTCCCAAGACATGTGTCTTTCTTAGACAAGTTGCTACCATATGTGGATATATATTTGTATATCTTTGTTTTAAGTGAGAATGGGAATTAAACAGAGTAGTAAACTAAAACTGCAGGGTCAAGCAATACAAAGGCACTGCATGTATTAAGAATTTAGCAGAGTAGGCAGCTGATAAGTGTGGTTTTGTGTGTATTGTGTGCTTTGTATTTCACACAAACTCTGTGAGGGTAAAGTATGGTTTTTCACCCCCTTTTTGAGATGAATATTGAACTTGATAAGGTAGTGTGGCTTATGTAAAGTTTCCACAGATAGTCAGAGGTCTGTCTTTTAACTTTCCAACATACTGAAAACTGAAGTTGAAAAGCTGGCATAATGGCCCAGTGGAGTTGCTACATTTTGAAATAATACCCAAAGATTATGAAAGAAAAAGAAGTGAAATTACATCGCCTTTGGAATATGTTACCCTGTGTTTGATGAAGGTATGTTCTACAGTTTGTTAATCATCCTTTGGGACTTAGTTACGTGAAGAGCTAGGCTAATATATTTTAGTGTTCCTTGATATTAATGGAAAAGATGTACTTAAAATTAATTTTTTGATGCCTCTAAACCTGTTTTCCCATTAAACATTAAAGTTTTAAATAATACATTGCATGAAATTCTTCAGAAATCCAATTCTTAGAGTTATATTTTTAAAGAGTTTGGGTCTATAAAGAACTGTTAATAAAACTATGATATACTGTGTTCCATTGTTAATTGTCTTCATTGATTTTGACTGGTCATTCATTCTAAATTCTAAATCAGTGTGGACAACTTAAAATATTTAAGAAAGTGACGTACTTGAAGCAGTTCCACCTGACATTTGTTGGTAACATGGTATGGCTAGTCTCTCCTTAGAGAATACTAACCTAGTAAAGACTATGACAGAAATATCTGATAACTTTACTTGCTGCCATGCTTTTCTATAAAGGAAAGGGGAAAGGAAGATCATAGGCGGCTGTGGAGCACAAGGATTGAGAATAAAAAAGAGGGTCTAATCTTAAGTTTTCAGAAGATATTCAGCCAGAAGATTATAGTAACAATTATCACAGTTTTTGTCCACTGGATGAAAGAGTATTTTTAATGCCCCTAACCCTCCTACTGTCTAAGACACATATGTATTTCATTGTGAACCTATTTTAAATATATTAACAAATGCTGTAACAAATATTTTATAAGGCTTTATTACTCAGAAGTAAGTACTGAAGGAAATACCATTTACATTTCCATGATCATGAATACCAGATGCTGTTCCTCCAGTACATAATAAACTTGGCATTTCACATCAAAATTAAAATACTATCACAATAGGTGGGCCTTAGCTCTGTATTGCCTGACATTTTATAAAATGTAAAATATAATATGCCATTTGACCAGTTAAGTAAAATGAAGAAAAATATTTTTAAAAATTCCCTGAACTCTCTTTGTACAAAATTCATGAACAACTGATCTTATTTTTTTCCTCAAAGAGCTGAAGTGTTCTGTTTTCTGTTGGTAAAATCCTTTCTTGATTCTGATGGCAGTAAGAATAGCTCTGTGCTAGATCTTAATGACAAATTGTGTTATTTGTAACACTGATGTCTGCCTTCATGGAGATTAATTACTAAATTTGTACTAAAGTAGTACTTCTGTTGAATTTGCTGCCTTTTAAAAACTCCCTTCCTTTGGTCATTTCTACTGATGATGTTCAGTAAAGTAGCTGACAACTGCCTATGATTAGTTTGGCTAGATGATACTTTTTCTGGTAAATTCATTTTAAGCATTTGACAAGCTTGCAAAGATTAGTGCCAGCGGAACTAAAAATCTTTTTACAGAGGAAAGATGTGTGAAATCAGTTACTTTGCAGGTATACCGATGACTATGTAAATTTAAGTGACAATATAGCTTCTCTGGTGTTTATTTGTGAATTGTTTTCTACTTTACAGAACACTTGGTTAAGGTATCCTTCATATGCCTATTCACATGTCATCAAATAGAATGCTTAGAAGTTTCTGTGTTACTCAGTTCTACCTACCTAAACTCTAAAACGTTAGGAAACACAATATAAAATCAGCAACTCTCCATTAGAGTAGCATGAAAATGAGAATTCCTTCATTTCCATATTTCTATCATTCAGTATCAAGAATGAACCTCTTTCCTAGCAATGAATATATTGTTCTTAAGAAGAGCAGTCAGGTGATCTAGTCCTAGATAGCTCTGAGCCATAATAGGGTTAATATTTCATCATTGTTAACTATTCTTTATCTTAAAGCATTTGTCTTCAATCCTCCTTTTTTTTTTCTTTTTAAACATACACTATATGATGAAATCCCTCTGGTTGCTGATTCTTCTGCAAAATGTAATTGCTTAAATCAAATTGATTTTGGATTTTAGGTTTGAAGTATTCCTTACTATGTCATAGCACTGCTCAGTGTCATTCTCTCCCTTGTCTTTGGAAAAGTTCCTGCCCTCTTTTCTTGAGAGAAAACTCCTACATTGCGGTGTTAGATTTTATATAATTAATGTTGGAATTACCGTGTCATTTTTCTCATGTTTGCTCTCATTTTTACCAGTGAGAGTATTTCAGTTCTACAAATCAATACTTTTGCAAATAGACCAGTGTTTTATTCACTTGATTCTAGTCCTTCCTAAGTTTCTGTAGTTCATAGATTTGAATTTCTTTAGATTTTGATGATTTCAATTTGCTTATCAAACACCATAAGTCATCTCATTACTAAATTTGTATTCACAGCGTACTGTCCCTGTTAGTCTTCCAGTATGTCTGTTTTCTATCCCATCTTTCTTTTCTACTTCACTTTTTAAAAATTGTAAAGTTTTTCTTGAAAATTTGTTTATAAATTTATGCATCTTGTGCTATGAATACCTTATATCAAAACAGCACAACAAAAAAGTCAATCTGCTTATTGATTTTTTTCATCTATTCAATAAAGGATTATGTTGGAAATAAGAAAACTGCGATGCTGTGTCTCACACTGACCAATGCTACAAACAGACTGCTTCTAATTTGCTATCATTAATGCAGTATTCCTCTATTTTGCAGAATTATCACCTAAATGTAGTTCCAAAGTCTAGATGATAATTATGGCTTCCTTGCGTATTGGTTAACAGTATGATTGGGTGATTGTTACATTTTAAGATGTGGGAAATATTATATTGGTATAAATGATTGTTATTAATATTTAAAGATTACTATGAACCCTGCATTTCAGGACAATCCTTTAAAAATGTCACCGAACTTGAGATAGGATTATATTTCAATTTATCCTTGTTTCACCACTGCTATTTTCTTAATGTTCCCAAAATTTACTGTGCAGAAACTTTATTAACAATGTGAAGCCGGTATTCAAATGTGGTATCTTTATAAGGTGATTAAGTTATGACAGTGATTATTTATGGATAAGATTTAGGCCCCAACAATAGTTGTCAAGAGAGTTGGTTCCTTCTCTTTGCTTGTCTATCATGTGTGGACACTGTGATTCTGCTGGAAGACAAAGTAGTATTGTGCCATCTTGGAGGCACAGAGAATCCTCAACCATATCTATAAACTATCACTGCATTGATCTTGACCTCCAGAACTTCTCAGCCTCCAGAACTATGACAACTAATTTTCTCCCGAATAGCAATTGTTAAAAATGTTATATTCTGTTGTGGTAACAAAAACAAACAGATTTAAAACCCTACTGTATGCTCTAATACAGTTCAGTTTCTTCCATACATCTAGTAAATTATTGTAAGGATCTTTAATGTGTGTGCATTGTATGATCATTGTTTGGGTGGGAGGCAATGATTTTAAGTATTAGAAGAATATTAGTTGTTTTAAAAAGAGTACATACAAAAGTAATAATTAGGTTGATAGAATTGAAAGATCATTAGATTAAAGAGTCGAAGAAAGGAAAATTAAAAATAATATCAAGAAAAGAATTTTGGGAAATATGTCATTCAAATAGGAAAATATGAGTTACTGTCTTGGATCACTTTGCTGGAGCTACCAGAAGACTTTCAGTAGACCGGGAAATACTATCATCAGATTGCAGGGAGTTAATCAAGTCCCAGGTCATAAGAAGATAAAGTCAAATTCCTGTGGGCTGCAAAACTAACTTTGCTTATTCTTGACTTCATGCTATTAAAGCAGGCCTTTCCCCCATTTTAGCATCTTATGCAAATAGCGTTTTTTTTAATCTTTTTTTGCATACTTATAAAGCTGTAGTTTCAGATTTGGAACTGATCAACATGACACAGATTCTCTTTACCACCATTTCTGTTCTGGACAAAATTCAAGCTGGTAGTACTGATTACTCTGATATGCAAATGGTGCTATTTTGTTTTACAACTATCATTTAAAAAGCCATGTACTCATTAAAATAAATATGTACTGTATGAAGAAGAAAAAAAGGAGAAAGAAAATGGATATTATTTGTATTTTCTAGGATGTCTGTAAGAGAACAGAATGTACTAATCTTCAAATACTAATGAACAAGAACCATGATTCTTAGGAAAATTAAAAAAAAAACATATGTAAGTCATAAACAATGCCACACCAGTTTGGAATTATGATTAATAGGGTGGTATTTATTTAAAGGGGAAAAAACTTACAGATAACCGTCCCAGACAACAGCCCTCTGCGCAATCAGGAAGGAATCTAGTCACTGGAAAGGAGCAGGAAGCAAAGAGAGCTAGAAGGGAAGTAGCCGCTTTTTTAAAGGGAGAGAGACCAAGCCCCAATGGTCTGGTATCTCAGCAGCTATAGGCTGGAGGAGCAGAAGGACCTCCCGCAACACCTCTCCCTTTTGTTTAAGTAAGAGAGTTCTAAACCTACTACGAAATTATATACAATAAATACAAATATCCTATTCTAACTAGCTTAGGTCTTGTATAATAAATAACTTGGCCAAGTCATGAGAGAAAAGTAACTACATTTATATAGTCTTCAACCCCATCGAAGATCTGAGAAGGGAAATAATGTTACCTGGGTAATTAGGAAGTTCAGTAAAGCAACTTCCAGAACATGCAACAAATCACAGAGACAACTAGCTACCTGGGAAATCACCCAAATTCATGTTAGCAGTTGAAGCAACCAACTTTGGCTAAGGCCTAACATAACTGACATACCATTTTCAAAGTCAGGCAACTTTTCAAAACTATCTTACCCTGTCTTGGCAGGATATGACAGTCCTGTTTTATCCATTGATGCATGCTCTGTATCTCTCTCTGTCAGTGGTTGAGATATGGGCATTTCTTTGCCCAAAGGCCAGTTCTGCCAAAAAGAAAGGCTCCAGGTAGAGTGTCTTTGGTGCTCAACATTCTCTCGGGAATAGATTGGTGCTGCCAGGAGTAATTGTGTCTCACTATCACGAAACTCTGAGTTAGATTAAAGGCCATTTTCTACAGCTCTTTGAAGAGGTTGAAGATTATCTATCTATACTGAGTATAATCTCTATATATCTAAAGAACCTGATTAGTCTAATTATAAATGACAAACTTAGATGACTATTAATCTATATAATTCTCAATATCTATCTAACTTAGAGACTAAGACAATAAACAACTGCATAACAAATGAGGATAATGACCTCCAAATATAAACACTGTACAAATATACATTACAACATGGTAAATATATATCAATACACAAACAATATATAAGTATCTTAATCAGAGGTAAAAATGTACACTGCAATACGGTAAATATATACTATATATATATATCAATACAATATATGTCAATACATAAAAATGTTTTAAACAGAGGTAGAAACATGTATCAATACAATAGTCAATATAATTTAACTTTGTATCAATATACAAGAATTAATACCAATATATTTGTCTAAAAACAGTAACTCACAATTACAAATCTATTATCCCATCATCCCTTTTTTTTTTTCAAAATGATCCCTGAGCTTATAAAATTCTTCCCCCAATCCTCAACCGTATACTAATTATAATCAACCCCTAAATGATGTCCCTAAACCCAAGGGCAAACTTTACTGGGAGAGGGGACATCGTCCTCTAGAATTACTTCCATCTGTCATGGGGCAACGTTCTTTCTGGGGGATCCTGTGAAAGTAAAATGATGGTTAAATTTCAATATCAATGTCTTTTAAAATTGCCAATAGTCTCTGAGTATTTTGTGCAGGTCTGGCCAAAATGTTGTATAAGATGTGCACCATTTCAGCTAACCAAGTTGGAACTGTCTTGTGCAGCTGGTACCCAAAACAGGTCTTATAGTAGTGCTATCAGTATCATGACGTCATATCAACCAGGTGGAGTTGTTGTTATGGGAGTTGTTGTTATGTTATAGAAATATTCTATTTCTATAACCCTATGGCTGTATTTCCTTCTGCTTCTACTTTGCTATTGAAATTTTTGTCACTAAAGCCATGAGTTTTTCTTTCATTTTTCTGTTCCTTTTGAATTTTTCCTTTTGTTAACAAACAAGTGTTAATTATCACCTGAACACCTGGCATTAGCTTGCTAATCTTGCACTTCATGCTCTATTTCAAATGGCTTTGACATTGCCTCACTCTGTCTTGTTTTCCTTCACCTTCATGTATATATGCATGTATTTCTTCCTTTACTATACATATAAACACATATGTCCACAATTACTTGTCTGTATGCATATCATAATATAGTGAGGTAAGGGGTTATATAGTATAACATATAGCTTTTTAGCTCAATCTGCTGATGTAAATTTTGTTCCCTAGCTTCACATGAGGAAATGAGTAGTCTCTTTTTTTTATTACTTTACTAATACTAGGAATCAAGATTTCCACTTCCTCTCCTCCACCTGCTTCCCTCCTGCTTCCTTGCTCATCCTCTTCCCCTTCTCCTCCAGTCCTAAGAGAGGGCAGGGTACCCTGCCCTGTGGGAAGTCTAATGTCCTCCCCGCTCCATCCAGGCTTAGGAAGGTGTATATCCAAATAGACTAGGATCCCAAAAAGCCAGTACATGCCATAGAGACAAATCCCAGTGCCATTATTATTGTCTTCTCAGTCTTCCCCAATTGTCAGAAACATTCAGAGGGTTCATTTTGATCCCGTGCACCTTCAGTCCCAGTCCAGCTGGATTTGGTGAGCTCCCATTAGTTCAGGCACACTGTCTCAGTGGGTGGATCATCCCCTCGTGTTCCTGACTTCCTTGGTCATATTCTCTCTCCTTCTAATCTTCAACTGACATAAACTGTAATCATAAATCCAAATATGCAAACATACAAACGTGTATCTCAGTGAGTTCATTAATTATGATTGTTAAATGAACTCCAAATTGTATTTTATAATACTAGGACAGTTGGGAATTTTCATTATCTACCATCCAAACTAAAATTTAGAATAAGTAAGAGAATGTAAAATGGTAGGAAATATTGAATTGGTGATTGTTCCATGACTTGGATTACTGATTGTTTCCTAGAAATGTGGAGTCTTATTTGTTGGAAGAGACCTTAGAAATCATCCAATTTAATCTACTTTCATAATGGGGCAGTGGTAATGTGGAGTTCCTTTCACTAAAAATATGTCACCCTTTCTATAATGAGATCTGCCATCTTGTAAGTTTTCAGGTCCATGCTAGAGACAATACAGAATCTGAGATGCCCCACTTCTTTATAATAGTAATTCAAATATTTGAAGCTCTCCCAAGAGCTTTCCCAATTTGTCCATATCTTCATGGTATATCTTCACTATATATATATATATACATATATATATATATAAAATTTTTCTCAACCTTTCCTTAATGATTATCCCATCCAGAATGGTGGTTGCTCCTGAAGCATTTTTAATAAAAGCTCAGAGATAGAAAGTGGGGCTCAACCTGAAGACCAGAAAAGCAAAGCAGAAAAGCCATTGGCTTTTACCTTGACCTCAGGCAGAAAATAGCAGCCCTGCCTCCAGGAATCTCAGAATGAGACTGGGAATGAGGGCTGTCTCCTCCTGTTTTATAATCCTCTCTAGGGCTAGGATTAAAGGTGTGCATCACTGGGATTAAAGGCAAACACCACCCGGTTTCTATGGGAAACTAGTGTGGGATTGAAGGTGTGTGTTACCATTACATGGTCTATAAGGGCTGTTTTACTCTCTGATCTTCAGGAAAGCTGCATTTATTAAAATACAAATGAATTGCTACTATATTTGCCTGTTCTTTCTCATTTCCACTTCTACATAATCCATGACAAATTAGAATATCTTACTTTTTCTATTAATCTTACCTCTGTGGGTGTACATTATGGCTCTGTGGTCAACTAAAACTTTATCTCTATTTGTTTTATTTTTCAACAGAAACTGTACATAAATTGGAACATAACAAATTCTAGGCCAATGTAATTCACTTTTTGAAATAAAACTAATATTTGTGTTTATTCTAATTAAGTGTAATTTTGTTTAAGTTTACCACGACGACCTGCTACAAAATTTCAAATCCTGATTCTGTCAGAAAGCATATGAGCAATCCCTTTGGGTGTTGAATCATTTGCAGACTTCACAAGTATTCTGTCAAACAGCTTCTTAGTAACCAATGTGCTAAAAATGACAATAAGAAAATTCCATATGACTCAGAGAAGAAACCTCCTCCTGGGTTGTCATCAACTAACAATCAACAGCATTTGCATTTAATTTTCAGATCTATTTATCGTTTCATTATTTCAAGGTATTGTTTTTTTTTACAGTACATAGGTGTAGTTTTATCAACCTTCCCTAATTTATTCTCTTATCCATGATGTTGCTCTTGTTCTCATCTCTTACAATTTCCCCTCCTGTTTAATCTCTGACAGGCTCTTAGCTTTTAGAGAAAAAGGAAGCCCATGCTGGATCTGTGATCAGCTAACAAGACTTATTTTGTTTTTATTTTCAAACAAACGTATGTATTCATGTTGTAAGACCTAGTACTTTTGCTGTAGTGCTCATGTGAACATTAGAGATCTGTTTTTCCAAAACCAGACACTCACATTCTCTATTACAAAAAGAAAGCAACAAAAAGGAAATAAAAAGTAATCCATTTCTGCATGATGATGGCTATCTGCAAAGAAGTATAGTTCTATTGTAAAGAAATGTAATTCACCCTTGTAAGAAAAAGTATATGAATATGCACAGAAAACACACACACACACACACACACACACACACACACACAGAGGCATACACAGAAAAAAATAGCAAATCTTAGCATAATCCCTGTTACATCTTAATTTTTTCACACAATGAGAATAATACTTGCATCTAGGTTGTGGTTGAAAAGAATTTGCAAAGTCATTCTTAACAAAAGAAAAGAATAAAGAATAAAGAATAAAGTAGTCTAGGAAGGGATTCTTTTTTTAGGGGGGGGGATGTCTTTTTGCAAGACATTGGGGAGTTAAACAAGGCCATCAACTTCCACAATCAAGTTGAATAGTATAAACTTCTACCAGGGCATCAAATCGGGTGATAACATGGTTATTAGAGACTTCTGCAGTAGCCAGAGAGCAAATTAGGTGTGTATTGGAAGAGCTTGCATAACATGAGCAGCAGCAGAAGCAATGGTCTTCTTTCTTTGATCTGAATAATTGTGTAAGTAAGAAACCTAGAGTTTCATTTTTGTATCTTCCTGTTTAAATAGTAGTTCTGTGGATGAAAGTGGAAGGGGAATTACATAAACTAAGTTGTAGAAAAATTACAGGAAGTTTGTTATACTATTGTAATTGATTTTAACATCAGAATCTTCAATAATGAGTACATAGTTTAGCCAGCACTGGAATAAAATTAATTGAGTTCTTTGCTCTGCATAACTTTAATAACAGACAGATGTTAGCTTTCCAGTAAAAGCAATGAAGGTTATTCTCTAAATTACTTTGGATTTACAATGCTACAGAGCATTTTAATTACAATCATATGTGCATACTCTAAAAATAATTTCAAAACATTTTATTATGGTAATAGAAGCACATTTATGCCTCATCATACAACATGGAAATCATTCTCTATGTTTATAAGTTTTGTATTTAAAATTTTTTGCTTTGAGATTGCTACCATCATTTACATTCTCTATTACAGACCTAGAAATTAATTTTGAATTCCATGGGTATCTCTGAGTATGTGTGGACAGAGTGTTGGTGGATAGCTTTAATTTTTAATTTTTCACTAAGAAAGGTGTATAATACACAAAGAGTTGACATGTTTTTTTTTCTTCACTATGGCAAGGAAGGAAAATGAGGAGGAACGGGCACACAAAACATTTGGGAGATGTAGAAAATATTGAAAAGTTGGCAGACAATTCAGGTTCATGAATAAGTTTAAGATTGAAAATATTTTCCTGACGGTTGTAAAGGGTATGTCAAATGAAATGTTTGGCTAACAAAAGGCCATATAAGAACTCAGGGTAATCATTTAATGGGATTGACCCAAGGTTTTCTACAAGTAGAATACAGTAGATAGTAAGAACAAATATATATCACAAGTGTGTCTCAAAAATATATGTAAATAATTATAAACCAGGTATTCTCAAAATGATTGGAACATAATTGTTACATTTTTAATATAGTTTGCTTGGCAATAGTTCAGTAGTGATATATAATCCATAATGTTAAAATCTAGGACGTTGTTAGAATTTCTGTCATCATTTCAGAGAGCATATTAACCTTCTTTTTGACATTCTAGTTTTATTTTAGCACGTATACTATGAAATTGAACACTATAAATGATAATGAAAAATATCTATTTCAATTACTGCATATAAGATCATTTTGTTCATTAAATATTGACAGCCCAAAATGGCTAATAACCCTCAGTAGATGAAGAAAAAATAGCTAAAAAAAATTTTCTGTGCCTACCTGAAAAGACAAAGAAAACCAAAATCTAGTGGAGTTTATTGTGAGACCATGTAACCTTTAGATCTAGCATTTTGTGCAAGTTATCTGCCTCTGTAGGACAAGGCCTTAGAGAGATGCTTAACTAGGCAATTTTGATGATTGCAGAGTTCTTAGAGCAAGAACAGAGGCGTACATTGTCAACGTGTGTGTAGTAAGGCTGCCTACTCAAACTCTGGAGACTTTCTGTAACTTGTTAAGTTGTGTGCAATGTGCCTGGATATTTAGGCTCAATAGAAAACTTCTTGTGCTCACGCACAACAAAGAAGTATCAGAAACAGACCTAGAAATTAATTATTTGGTTTCTACTCACTCACTTCCTTGCTATCTTCTGCTTTTCACCAAGTTTGTTGCACATTCATGGTATTTCTACCCCTCATTGTTTAAGTCTGTGAATTGCTTCTACCCTCAGAATGCCCATCACTTACATAATTAAAGTTTTTAGTTAGAGTGGTGCAGGTAATTAGCATAGTATTTGTATACTTTTCTGAGCCAAGGCATTGGCATGATCCTAATTGGATAAGGATCATAAAGTTTTGGAGGATTTTCTCTCAGCTGCCCTTTATTTGAATCAAGTGTTAAGCATTGTAAAACATGTGTTCTTTAAGATAAAACCTGTAGAATGTACACTTCATGTTGTATAATGTTTAATAACATTAATAGACGTATGCATATGCATATATACACATATATATGCACACATACATACTGCATCAGAAAGATAAGTCATACCAGAACTACATACCTGCAATGCTCCGCAAGCAAGAGTGTGGAAATTAAGGCACTGGCTTATGAGTGAGCTGGATTCTGTAAAATATATGTGTGGCAGTTCTCACCTGATCTCCATTATTTGGAAGCAGAAAGCAAACTCTTGATGTTTAGCCTCTAATGTTTTCTTACTCCCCCCACCCATTCAATCTGTGGTAGTCTTTTTATCCTCTGTGGACCTGCATAACCATGCATAAAATAAAACTAAACTACACGAGTGTTAGACTTTCTCCTTCGAACAATTAGGATACTGTGGTTTGTTTTTTTTTAAAAAAACAAATCTGAGTAGAATAGATTCTGTTAAAGTCTTTTGCATGTCACTAGGAAACAGGATTAAATAGTATAGAATAGGAAGGTAACCCTATTTCAGCAATACAAAATGATGCTCAAAACTATGTTTATCTTTGGCTTATTATTATACACTAAGTGCTTTGCTGTATGTGGAATTAATAAATCTTCTATGGTCTAGACCTTTCATCTTTTCATTAATAGAATATAAATTTCCAATGATATTACTGAAAGAGGAGAAATGAGAAGAAAGTTACTGGAGATATGAGTTTTGATGTTCTCCTCATCAGTGCTGAAATTATGAAAAGATTGTACAATAATCATCTCACAAAAAAACTAATATGAAAGTAGTCACACAGAAAGAAGTATTCTTTCTTTCAACCACTAATGCTAAACACGTACATCTGAATTCATGCTCTGTACTGATATTTTACTTAATAAGATAGAGTGCATAAAAGAAAAGTTGATCCCTAGATCTAGAAATGTAGAAGGTCATAAAAATGTTCTAAAACATGAGTCAGGATCCAGTGTCACTATGTAAAGTGTTCATTGGTCAGTAATTAAAGGCAAGCCTGGAAAATTCATATAAGAAATGTAGGCTAAATAAACTTAGAAATAAAGCAAATTTAAATTATTGTTTCTTTATTTTGAGATTACAGTTTTGTTATAAGATATCCTCGTTTAGTATGATAATGATGATGGAAATAATTATTTTCTTCTGAAATACTTTATCCCAGTTTGATTGTGTAGAAAATTGGGGACCCATGTTCATTTTTCATTTCATTCATAGTTTTTTTAAAAAATTCTGAAATCTTGAAACAAGTAGCCCAGCTTAATGTCATATTAAACAGCTGAGAAAATTAAAGCATAGAGAAGTAAAAAAAAAAAAAGTGATCAAAGATTCAAGGCAGAGAAATCATCAGTCATCAAATTGAAACTTCATCATTCACATTTCTGGTCCAGAGCTTTGAATGAAGACAAAAATTTGTGATATTTTTCCTAAATATTGCATTTGTATTTTTAAGTTAACCTTAGCTTCGTCAATTTTTCCTTTTGCATTAAATTTACACTTCCTACATTTTGATATTCCAAAATGCTGCCTTTGATTACCCTCATTATGCAGTTAAATTAGTGTGTCAAGTACCTTTTAATTATTTATTTGTCTCTTATTTTATTAAACTGAAATAAAGGTACATTTGTCTGTTGAAAAATTTAAAGTCTTTTCTTTTCCTTTGCACTATGCCTGAGTCATCTCCTCACTGGCGTCATTTAATAAAGCCACTGATTGCATTTTATTTGGCAGCCTCCTCGTGCTAGGAAGTTCTTTCATTTTCTGGTGAAGATTATGATGGATGGAATGGGTACTAGTATAATGCTTTTAATTACCAATTACATTCATTTATTTTACTGTGTTATTTATCAAACAGTATTTTAACATCATGACAAATTATCATCTGACCCAAGGAACTGCCTCCTAAGTTTGTTTTCTCCTCTAATACTAGCGTACCAAGCAAACAGAAAATTGAGATCCATGTATGATGGTTCTAATTCCTGGATTTCATGTTTTTCGTGCAATTTTTATACTTATATAATGCATTATATAACAAACATTAGTTTCTATATTGTTTTTAGCATACCTTTTCACACATTGTCACACTTTATATTCACAGTAACACTGAAGGCATTTTTGGTTTTTTTTTTTTAGCAATTTTAGATGATGTAACTATAGCAACTCTACCTCAATATTTTACATATTAAAACTAAACATGCACAATTAATAAACTTGCAAGTATCAAGGTGAGAACTTATAACCTGTGGTCTTACTTATGTTTCATTTCCTAGCTTCATGCTAATGCCTATCAATGCATGTTATTTCTTAAATTGTGTTTTCTCTTCCCTGCCTAATAATGATACCATGTTTAGTACTTCATTTCAATTTTAACTTCCTAGAATATTTTCAAGCTGTCGAATTAACAAGTGTTTCCACCTGCTAAGTAGTATAAGCTACCTCAAACACTGTAATGAGAGGGGAGATAATAGAATAAATAGTATTGTTACAGGATTTAAATCTGAATTAAGTATAAAATCATAAATTCAATTAAGTGTGATTAAATGAACCATTTTATAGCTTAACACGATACAAGGGCATATTAATTATGTCAGCAAGAAAAAGAAATCATATTCAGACTTGGAAAACTAGGTTTTATTGTAGATCTGTCAAAATTTCATCCTGGACTCTATATAAACTCCTTCTTTGAGGCTAGATTATTTAACCACTTACTTTGAACTAATTTGAATGGGAGGTTATGTCCCATTTTCACACCATATATACTGTAATGAATTCCATTTTGATTCAAAATACAGAAGTTAGTTTAAAAAAAAGCAAATGAAACAGGTAACAGTTGTCTAATATTGGAGTAAGGTTAGATTTACTCAAACGTGGAAGTTTAAGAAAAACAAAAAAATGACAAATTTTGTTAAATACCTCTTAATAGATGGATTGTGTAATTGAAAAAGTATAATAGCAAAATAAAAGCAAATTACTTTGTGAGATATTTGAAATATACAAATACAGGTGCCACAGTAGATTGCTAATTAAATATTAAAGTATTATTTAAGTTTAACATTGCTCCTAAAGTTATATTTAGAAATTGTCATTAATTAATTTAAATGGTAACATGCAACATAATTAAAAGTAGATAGATTTCTACTAAACGGTAATCAGCATCAGCATACTATACTGGTTTTTTAACATGCAAAATATGAAACTCAAAGCATTATATGGGCTTGCCTAGCTTAATGTTGCATCATTTGAGGCCAGATCTCAGTATGTAGCCCTGGCTGCTATGGAACTATTAGGGTCATCTTGAACTCTCAGAGATCAGTCTGCTACTTTCTCCTCTGAAAGCACTGGGATTAAAGACATGAGCCAACATGCCCAGCCCTGATATATATTCTTTTCAAATATTATTTTGTATGAATAAAACAGAAAGGAAACAAATATATTCTATTGTATCAAAAGATTTTGACATGTATGGAACAATCTCCAATATGATTTTGTATTCAGACATAGAGGTATTTCTTTATCTACAAAGATGGCATGTGTAATTAAAACAGTAATTAGTTGTTTGATATGATGCATTGATTTTGCAACAAAATGAAGCTCTTTATGACTAAACTTCTAACAACATTCAGTTTTTAAATATAGCATACAAAATATGAAAAAATTCAACTTCAAAAATGTTAATCACCTAAAACATGTAGGGACAAATTCTTATAGTATTACAAAATTGAACTCAAAGAAGAACTCACATTTGAAATTTTAGACATAAACCTAGAAAAGTTTGTTTGTGTTTATTTCTGCAGTTTTGTTATAGTACAGCAAAAAGAAAAAAGAACAATTGTACTTTGCTTGCCTTCATTCAGTTCTGTGTAACTGCTATTGTGTCTGTTCTGAAGCCAAGCAGGATATATCAGGAGATTGTAGGCATTAGGTTATCGTCAGATGCTAACTGAAAGAAAATATGGTTCTAGTGGTATGAAATTCACAAAAACCAATAAAAAGGGATTTGTCATGAAATGTTAATAAACAGAGAAGTGGTAGAAATATCAAGAAAGAAATAACCTGAAATGCTTCAATTATGAGCTAGTATTGGAAGTTTTTACAGGAAGAAGAGAGAACATGTTCACTCTAACATCTGCCATCAATGTGTTTCAAGATTAAGATGTAGAAATTGGGCTAGATATCACAGGATAAAGCAGTCATCCCTTATCCTTGATTTGCTTTTCTTGGTTTCTCTTACCTGAGGTCAAATATCTCCTGAAATTATTTAATGGAAAATTTCAGAAATAGCAATTCCTAAGTTTTAAATTTCGTTATATTGTGAGTAGTTTCATGAAATATCACATCATCTTACTGCAACCTGCCTAGTATATGAATCTGTCCAGCATACCCATACTATATGTTACTCACCAATGACTCTTTTAGTGGTTTTTCTGTCTGCCTCTCACTTCCTGGCTTTTAATGACCATCTGTAGCAGTATTGAATCGCCTTTATTCATCTAGCCTTAGAAACATAATATCTACATCATCACAATGCCCTCAGACATCCAATTGAAGTCTTGATAAAACATGACTTTTAAATGAGAGTAAGAGTCGAATGTAGTTACTTAAAATTTTAATTATTTTTAAACCTACAGATTTGAGGCTAGTACATAGTGAAGTTTTTTGTTTTGGAAAATATTGAACTATTCCACTGATGATAATAAATTAATTCTATTTTTCATTGTTTTATTATAAGGCAAGTCGGTGTATTAATTAGGATGATAGAAGTTCTTCAGGGTATATAATGTACATGGCAGTTAAAAGGTATATTTTATAATTTAAGGTTTCTTTCTGTATGTCTGTATATTTCTATATATCAACATCCAAGTGACTCAGATCACATCACATTGTAAATATAATCTTGTGTACTGCTTGTAAATTAGGTAAGCATTTTTCATGTGGTACATGAGAGGACATAGACTTAAAATATAAAGCAAAAGAAAAGCAGGTAGGCATTTGCCAAATAAGAGGCCTTCCGTGCAATTCTCCTTCTCCAATTACACTTTTAAAATGTATTCCCTCAATTATTCTTTCTAACTCAACAAATGCATGTACTTTGTTTACATGTATGCCTCCTTAAAAAGCATTTCTAATTGGAATGATCTAAGATGTAGATAAAGTTGAATGATTATGCATCTCATATAAGGACAGAGTATAACTTTTTTGTGTAAACTTCCTTCGTGCACCTACCAATTGATTCCGTGCAAAGGAAATGTAGTTAACCTACTTTATTCAAAGAGAATTCTTTCATCAAAAAAAAGCTCTATCAGTACTTTAATTGTAGATGCAAATATTCATATGTATCGTTACAGAATTAAGGCCATCAATATAATTATCACTGCCCATGTTTTTCTTGCTCATGTTTAAGTTTAAAAAATACAGGTCACTCATGTCATGATTTTCTTTACTATATCCAAGTTGGGGGTCACAGGCTGGACTATTGGCTAATGTCATATGACCAGATTTTCTCTATTCCCCAAAGCTGTGTATTTACAGTTGAATAAATGTAGAAAATTAGCTAGTCAATATTCTGAAGTTTGTATCACTTAGACAGTTTTATGGGGCTCAGAAAGAAAGACTGTCAGATTCATGAGAGTCAGCTAGAAGCCATTTGTTTCTTTCAAAAGACAGGAAGAATGAATGGTTCTGGTGCATGTGTCATGAATGTTAAGAAGCCCAACTTACAGTTAAAAAATGACTAACTACATTGAGTGACTCTAGAATGTTGGGAAAAAAACCTAAAAAGTCTACATTTTATTTAAAATGTACCAGCTCCAATCAATGAAAAAAATATATATATATACATACACAAAGTTCTTTATCTGCATATATGTATATATGAATACACATACATATATACTTATACATGTAGAATATTATGTTTTAATATATCCCTTTAAGCTGATATCTTAGCTTACAAAATCTTTTTCATAAGAATGTTTGAAATGAATTAAAGTAAAACTTATTAAATTTTAATTTGTGCTTAGTACATTTGTAGTCACACTTATAAAAGTTTTACATACTTAAAATATCAATATGAGCTTAGGAAAATATCAGAACCCCATAAATACATGTTTCAATCTTTTATGTGATAGAATTCGGAATGTTTTAAACTAGTAGTCCACTCCTGCTGCTTAGTTTTTTGGTCAATGAGATGCTGATTACAGGAAAGACAGTACCTGATGTGTTTACTCAAATATACTGAAATTTACCTATATACTATGAGCAATGTGATACTACGTTATTGTCAAAACACAGTGATTTCCAGTCATTTACTATGTCCATTCCCAATGGTTCGTCAATCCCCTCCTACATTAACAACGTTATGGTCTGTTAAGAAAGAGAAGCACATTTTAGAGTGGTGTGAGAGTGTGGCCAACTTTGAAGGAAGATGAGGAGTGGCTGTAGAAACATTAACAAGATTAGATGTCTTGGGAGAGTAGGAGAGGTGGTTGTGGTAAAAATAATGTATAAGCTTAAGGCATGTTTCAGACTGAAGTCAGTATTGAGTTGGTCTCTTATACTACTTTATATTCTCTGTAAAAATATGAAGCCACCCTCAACCTAAATAATGATCAGATATAATATTTAGGATAAATATGCTTATGCTTGATAGAACTTTCTACAATCATAGAATATACACATATATACACCGCTATTCACCTTAGCGCTGTAGTGCCTCAATATTTCTTCTATAAATGAGATAACAATTCTTAACTTGAAAGGTTGTTATAAGGCTTGATAATTAATTCCTGAAAATTTCCTGCCAGAAAATCTGGGTTTCTCTGTGTAACAGTTCTGGCTGTCCTGCAACTCTGCTCTGTTAATCAGGCTGGTCTCGAACTCACAGAAATCAAGCTGCCTCTGCCTCCCAAGTGCTGGAATCAAAGGTTTGCACCACCATACCTGGCAACTGCCATTCTTGTTACTGGTATTTTTATAAGAGTTTATTCATTTTCAAAAGACATACATAAGTCTTGGTGAATGAGGATTTCTTAGAAAAATAACCATTGCTTTATCATGGAATCTAATTTAAGTTGCTTTTATTTTATTTGTGTGAGCAATAGACACACATGCATACACACACACACACACACACATCATGTGTGTCTATGTGTGGGCGTACATTTATCTATGTATATAAGTCCCTCAACAAGCATTTATAGAAAGTTTGGTTGAGGGATAGTTCCTCTGTTCAGCATGTCCCTTTACTTTTTATTGAGATAATGCCTATTACAACTTAATGCTCTCATGTTAATGTCTGTCTATGGACTGTACATTTATTTTCACATTATTGAATTATCTGAAAACTTCATCAGCCATGAAGAAATCCAAATGTATGAAATATGTTTTTTTTTAATTTTTAAAATTTTCTGTGTATTTATGTTTTGCCTGAATGTGTGTCTGTGTGCTAGATGTGTACCTGGTGCCCTCAGAGGCCAGAAAAGGGCTTTGTACCCCCCAAAACTGGAGTTACAATGGTTGTGATTTGCCTTGTGGGTGCTGGGAATCAAACCAGAACTCTTTGAAAGAGCGGGCAGTGCTCTTCACTGCTGAGCTATCTCTCCAGTCCAATCCATTTTTTTTATTTAAAGAACATCAAATATAATTAAAATATATAATTCTTTATGATCATTTCTTAACTTTGCCTATTACAGGTTATTTCTATAAATAACACCCTATTTAAAGTATTGGACTGGCTTTAGGATGGCATCCTTAGAATCCTGTTTCATACTCAGGAAATTTACTAAAGAAAAGAGATACCTGTGCTATAAAGTCTATTGTAGACAGATACATTAAAATACTCCACTCATATCTGAAAAAAACTGTGTAAAGTCATATAATTCATTTTATTAAATGGACTGTTTATAATATATATATATATAAATCTTAATATCTACTCAAATAATGAGTGATGTTTAAACATACAGATTCAACAGTTGACCCTTTTAAAGATCTGCTCACATTATGATGAAAATCTATTTAAAAATTAGTAACTCTGGGGTATTACATTTGATAAAAATATCAAAATGAGATTATCCTGTCAAAGGACAGGTAATGCTTCTAAGATGCTATGGGCTAAGACCACTCAAGAATATAAGACATTCTTTCCCGGAATGAGAGCAGTTGATAGAATTATTATCATGCCCTCTGACTTTATATCAGTGTTTGTAGTAGGGGTAGCTTGCCTATTTTTTTTTCAAAATGTCCGCTATATTTTTGCCTATAGGTATTTCTCTCAATATAATCTACATATATTGTAGTTAGCTCTTAATCATAACTCTCTATTCTTTCCTAATGTTTTTCATGAACAATGCCTTAGACCATTAATGAAGTCTACT
Organism: Microtus ochrogaster; assembly: GCF_000317375.1. Taxonomy (NCBI): domain Eukaryota; kingdom Metazoa; phylum Chordata; class Mammalia; order Rodentia; family Cricetidae; genus Microtus; species Microtus ochrogaster. The sequence goes on from NC_022026.1 coordinate 33,876,105, forward strand.
GTTCTCTTAATAAGTTTTAAGCACTGCTCCTAACCAGTCCTTCAATATTCTAGCAGTGTCTTTATTAGTATTTTTGTCAAAATTAATGGCTAAATTGAATACTTGCCCATTTAGTTAATTAGAATGATAATACTTAATCAGTGTGTGAAAATTTCATCATTCTTATTGGATAAATACAATACAACAATGTTCAACTGAAATGTTTTAGAATTTTAATCATAGTAATAAAACAAAGTAGGTTAAAACCTCATTCAGAATGGATTTGTGGGCATTTATTAAAAATAGTTATAGGAATGTTGTAACAATATTCATAATAAATGCTGCTGGTACTTACGTCAACAGCTCTCATTTCTTGAATTCACAGCTTGCTACACTCTGTTGTAATCACTTTTATAGACTGATTTAAACTTCTAACAACCTTAGGGTATAAGAGCCACTATTAGCCCATCTTATGAGCAAACATACTGAGGCACCAAGGAATTAAGTAATACATGTAAAATAGTGAAGGCAGGAATTGTCAGAGTCAAAGTTTGACCACAAAGTTCCTCATGAATAAACCTGAAATCTTCTTATTTCTTATCTTCTATCCCATATCTCACTAATATACGAAAATAATTAATATTTACTAGTTATATCTGAGGGCTACTAAGCTATATGTATTGGTAGTTTTCCTATATAAATACTTTTTTATTGGCAAAAAAAGAGATTTTTGCCAAAAAGTGAATTATCGTGTAAATGAAAGGGTTCTAGTATGTTTCCGTGTCAGTGTTCATTGTACTTGCCACGCATTCATCCAAAACTGATTCTTTTAACCAAAATTGTCCTATGTGATAAGCATATATTTTTGTTGTTGTTGAATTCAGAAACAACATACAAAACACTTTAACCCCATGATTATATATTTACCAGCCTAAAGGCAGATTTTCTCATGAGGAATCAACCTGTTCTACAATCTTGATTGTAAGAATAAATTTCATGGGTTGAAGGGGAGGAATGAGGAAGGAGGGAGCAGATAAAATATATAGCTTAATAAAATCAATAAAAAAGAATATTATTGCTGTCCTTTTAACAATTTTAATAGAAGTTTTTAATTTCTCTTATAGGAAAATTTCTTTCTTAAACTTAATTCCTACTTTATTTTTCCAAAATTATATTTTCCTTGCTTTTGTTCACTCTACAGTGTCACAAACAGTATGTTTTTTCACAAGGCTTGTATCAATGATGAGACACTGACTTATGGAATTAACATAAGCATGTGGAGACTCTTTTATGGCACTAACATAACAAGAAACTAGTTCTGGGGCATGATTGAGACCAGGAGCTAGTGAGGTTCAACAATTTCTATTCCACAGAGTGCCATTTTGTCCCAAATGATTGATGACATTCTCCTGCCCTATTCTCCACAGATTATAAGAGCACTATTGCAATGCAGAGTTTTTGTAGATACCCGCTTCATTAAGCATGATCCCAAAATGTCATTTAATTTATTTCTTAGATCGAATGTCTCATTAAACTCTGATGAGGCCACGAGCTACTTTGGGCTAGACTTGTTATGAAGCACTCGTATCTTAAAATTTTGTTCTGTCCCTCTTGGCAAAGGAAATGGACATGACAGGGAAATCAATGCACAGCACACTTTGTCTTTGACAAATTGAAATATTGTTTTTGCTAAAATAGGCCCCTGGGATAGAGAGATTAAAATCTCACATAAAGTAAATCAACAAGAAGTATGAATGTACAAGTAGACAGTATGTGGTGTGACCTTATATTATTTTAATGTCATTTCACCGTAATTCTACAAACAGATCATTCCTGCTGATGTCTACAACACCCACTTGTAAAATATTGTAAACGAGCTAAGTGTATGGGTATCCATTTTGTTAAAATATATATTCTCGTAGTTATTTATCTTACCTAATGAAGTGATTGTTTCACAAAACAATATGACTTTTAGTAACTGTGCTTATACTTTTGATTGTAGAATCAAGGACAGGATATAGTCCTAGGTTGATAAATGTGGGAAATAGAGATAAAGGTGACTCCTTCTGTTAAATCAATAGAAAGTATTTTTCATACAACCATTAAGACTTGGGATTGTGAAGCCAGGCAATGGTGGCTCATGCCTGTAGTCCCAGCACTCTGGAGGCAGAGGTAGGTGGATCTAAGTGAGTTCAAGACCAGCCTGGTTCACAAAGTGAGTTCCAGGACAGCCAAGACTGTTACACAGATAAACCCTGTCTTCAAAAACAAAACAAAACAAACTAAAACAACAAAGTTTTGGGCTTGTGCAATGTTTTGAAGACCACTGAGAACAATTTTTAGATATTTTCTTGAGTGTTTAGGATCATCAGGTGACAATTGATTCTTCTGGACTAATTCATCCACTTTAACAGTCCCACAGTGTACTATCAATATTTTACTCCCTGTGCCTTCCAATCTCTGGCATATACCAATACAGAATCTGAAGAACTCTGTTAGTTTTCCTTTCCTGTGAGTCATTGCATAGCATATTAGAATGTTGTTTCACAGTTTTGTTTTGTAAGTCAGTAATGTCACTATATGTTGTTCATTGTTGCTTATAATAAGTTAAAGGCATCTCGCTTGCTACACTCTCGTAACTCACTAGTATGGATTAAGCCATAGTACTTTAATATAAAAGGAAAATATAGCTTAAAATAAAACAATAGTAACATTTACCATGAATAAAATGTGTTTTTGATTTACAATAAAGAATAATTTTAAGTGATTGCATTTCATTTGCACTAATTCACTGAATACATACTTATCAAACTTCTACTATATGTCAGATTTTTGTAGATACAAGGAGAAATACCATGTAGTATATGTCACCCAGAATCTCTCATCAAACAGATATATAATAACATAAATTACTCAATCCCTTATGTGCATCAGTGCTATAGAGTACAATAAATGTAGAAATTGACTTGACTTAGTGCAGTCCAGGAAAGCTTTACTCAAGTGTGAGTTTCTCATTTGTTTGATTGATTTGTTTTATTTTGTTTATGGTTGTTGTTTTATTTGTTTGTTTATTTTTTATAAACATAGAGTTACATCCCTGGCATGAATATCTGGCTTTGGTCTTGATCTTGGAAGAATTTCTTAATAAAAAGTTAAGCACGTAGAGGTGGGGAATTACAAATGTAGTCATAAGAATTCACACTTATGCATTAAAGGATCTTCATACTAGATTTTCCTAGAAATTTCTTTCTTTAGAACATGTTTATTGCCTACAGACATAGCTCCTTTGATTAATTGTTTTCACTCACATACAATAAAACTCTGGTGGGAATGATCCCCAGCATCACAGAAACTGTCTGTAGGACCCTGGCTGTAATTCCAGCAGTTGGTAAGAGAAACCAAGAAGATCACAAATTCTAAGTTATCCTCTACTAACATAAAGAATTGGAGGTTGGCCTGGGATACATGATGAAGAAATCTTAAAATTTAAAATGTTTACCATAAATTAGAGATGTTGGTCTGCTTCTTTTTTTTTTTGTTGTTGTTGTTGTTTTATTGTTTGGGATTGCCCCTGCACTAATAAGTACAGTTTAGATGAGAAATGCTTTACTTGGTCAAATTGGAGAAATCTCAGTAATAAAATAATGGGATTTGTTTGGTATCCTGTAAGAAGACTTTTTTTTGGTTAAAAAGACAAATCCTTTGGTATTTCTTTTATATGTAGATGTAATCTTCATAAGTAGGTAAGCAGGTTTTGATTTTATTTGGTTTTTAATTACAACATATTTGAAAAAATATAATGACCTCATCAAATCTATCTCCTCCTGCAGGCACACTGGCCTTCTGTTCTTCCTTTTAGAATCTTTCTAATATGTTTTTTTTTAATATTATGTGATTTTTGTCTCATTGAGCCTTGTCAGTTTATTGCTTTAGAAGCCTTTTCTAATTGGGTCAACATTATTTCACATGGAGATTTTTCTTCCCTAGTCATGCAGGAATTCTGTTATTAACTGTGATATGAATCACTCATGTATACTACAAGTGAAATAGGATTTTGTTGCTTCAAAAACTCTTAATTTCCAGTTCTAACCATGAATAGCTCTGAGAAGTGAATCATATCACTGTGAAAAGTGGAATGGCTATTAAGTTCTATGCTAACCATTAGCCCTGCCTACACTGAACATGAAGGCTAACAAATCCTCTATTGAATCTTCTGTAATTTATCCAATAGGCCTTCATATGTCCTTTTGGCAATTAGATTACATTGATGAGGGACCACTCAGTGGTTTGTGAACTTCTGTATTTTATATTAAAATCCATTTAATAAATGCTGGGTGATTGGCTGCTTGTTGTCATATTTAAAAAGTGGCTATCTTTTGCTGACTAAATTAATTCATTTCCGTTGTGAAAAATATGTTTACCTATATTGATGTTCCTGATTTGTAACAGCTTTAAAACTTTTTTACTTTAAAATCATCACAGTCAAGTCATTATAAATCAGATAATATAAAACAGTATACATTCAATAGAAATTATACTTCAAATTTCAATTTTGATCCTGTCCTCTGTTAACAATATGTGGCATAATGTTCCCCAACACTGGGTATCAGCAGAGAGCTAAAATTCCTAGTCACACGAGTGATATAATAACAAACTATACCATATATTTTTCTTTAGTTTTGAGCTAAGGAGTGTTTAATAGATGAAATACCTAAAATACATTCTCAGTTTAAGATATTTTCAATTTTCAAAGGATTTAATGGGATGTATTCTCATTTAAGTTGAAGTGCAATGGCAGAAATTGTGTGTGTGTGTGTGTGTGTGTGTGTGTGTGTGCTTTTAGCTGTCAGGTGGTGGCGCACGCCTTTAATCCTAGCACTCAGGAGGCAGAGGCAGGCAGATCTCTGTGAGTTCGAGGCCAGCCTGGTCCACAAGAGCTAGTTCCAGGACAGGCTCCATAGCTACAGAGAAATTCTTCCTTGAAAAACCAAAAGGAAAAAAAAAGAAAGAAAAACAGCAAAATCCACGTGCTTTTGTATACTTGTGTAAGACAGGTATAGACTCTTGTCAACAAGGAACAACTAGTGAATAGTGTGCATACTTTAATGCCTCCCCTCTCCATGAAAGGTACAATCCTGAAATTGGCCTAATAATTTCAGCAGTCAACCCCTGACATCAAAATCAAGCTACTTCCTCTTCTTCCTGGAGCAAATGACCCCTTTGTGGTTGTAATACAAACTTAATTCACTACACTCAAAATCTGCTTAAAGTATTTCAAATTAATATCCACATCAGCCCATGAACTATCATGTTTATTTGAGAGATGTTATAAAAAGTTTTTCTTAGCAAGGAGTGTTGTGATAGACACACAAATAGTAAGAGCCTGTAATACATAGCTCATATGTAGCAAGCATCTTTTAGAATGATTCTACTTTTGTTAAAGATATGTCCTGATCATAGAAAGGGAAATGTCCTATGGATTGTAGATAAACTGATTAGCTCATATTTTCTAAACAAACCAATAAATGTTTGTTAAGAGAAAAATGGGATAAACAGGAACTCAGAATCAGACTATAATGTGTGCAATCATGGTAGGTAACAGACAAACCACAAGCTTTTTTCCCAATTATTGTCATTGATGTCCACCAGGGTAGTGGTGTCTAACCTTCAATAGCTGAATGATTTTGTTTTTTTTCCTTAAGAATTCTGTTCAGATACTCAAGAATTTTTTTATCTATGTGTTTGCTTGCTCAAATATTAGAACACACACACACAGGAAAGAAGTATAAATGTGAGGAACATGTATGTCTGCCATATGTAGCATAAAACATTATCACATGGTAAAAATGTGTAATATTGAATATTGAAATTGTTTTATAATATTACATCAAGTTAGGTGGAACAAGCCTGAAATTCCAGCATTTAAGAGACTGAGAAAGAAGAATGAGTAGTGTGGGCCCAACATTGTCTACATAGTGAGTCCCGAGCCAGCCTGTGTCATATAGCCAAACTCTGAGTAAAATACTAATAGTGATAATAGTATCACTTTAGCTTAAAAATAAACTATGCTGCCATGTAGATCGGTGTCCGAGAAAGTAAGGACAGGAATCAAAAATATTTTTGTGCAGTTTCCAACCTACAATATATAGATCAGGAGTTTTACCTACCATTTTCATCTTCTCCATGCTCCTCTTATAAATACAGAGTGTAAATACTAATGAAAATTGTGGATTTTTTTCATATTGTTTAAAATTCCCTTTTTTCCTCCAACTCCTACATGATTCTTGAACCCCTGATTCGGAAGTTAATCTGATACACTAAGAAAAAAAACAAACTATACTTCTGTTTCTGAGTTCTTGTGGCTACTGACTTACAGCCACATTCTAAGCTGTTCCGTTTGTGCATCCCATTTTCTGCCTTGCTTTAACCTATTGTTTTTATTTATTAGCATTTTTTTTATTTTAATTTTTATTCTTTATATCCCAGCTGTATTTTCTGCTACCTCCTCCCTCCCAGCCCACCCATTTTTTTTTAACACATTGTACTTATTGTTCTGTGAGTGGACAAGTTACATGGAGTAGAGTACTGTGGTAGTTAAAGGACAACTTTCAGAAATTATTTCTCTCCATCCATAGTAGGTTCTGGCGATCACTTACGTGCAGTTAGGCATCCAGTACAAGCCTTGCACCACATAGCCATTTCACTGCCCCATGAACCTGCCTGCTCTACTCCAGCACTATTATCAGATTCACTACCTTTTCCAAGTCTTCTATTCTGTCCCTATTCTGAATTAAGATGAAGGGTTTTCTCCTGTCACAGCATTCTTCTTGTAACTACTTAAATTTTACTTAAATTTCCCTTCTTTTAAGTTCAACCACGGTGTAATAAAATATTTTCTCTCACTGGGTTTATTACCTTCAACATCTTGACCACATGGGAGAAATTGAATATTCCCTTTCAATAAGAGAAAATAACGTGGATTTTCCGATAATATCCTTATTTGGATAAGACTGTAGCTTATATTTAATAAGCTGTGGTAAAACCAAAGTAAGCTTCTTCTAAATAAAGACTTCTTGAAGTATTTAGAGAAATTATCAAACCTTTGTGCAATTACTTAAGTATGTAATAAGGGTAATATGTATATATAGAAGTATAACACTGGTAGAAGCTAAATTATACTAGAAAAATTTATGTACTTTCAAATGTTTCTGAACGCAAGAGTGGGAAAAACACTATAATTATTTCAATAGGAAGACTTGAAGGCTGTGTGATATATTTAATATCCTAATGCTTCCTTTCATGAAAAATAAACATGCATATGTTATTTGACCATGTGTTCTTGTGAGGCATTACATTGAAAAATGAAATGTAGATAATTCTCTTGTTAGCTCTTTGAAGTGAAATGTTGGAATTATTTTTTGTCGTTTTGCAATAACATAGAAAATAAAGTAAACAGAATTTCTTCATGTTGTGTTAGAAAGTATTAAAAGAAAAGATAAGCATATAAAATATGTCCATGATCTGGTCTTATAAGTACTATTGCTGTCATTTTCAAAATAATCACATCTTATAGGCATATTTTTATTCTTTGGAACTTAAAATTAAAGATACAGTGAATTCCATTGAATAAATATGAGTACATATTTATGTTCAATTTTATATGTTCTTCAAGACTGTCAATAATATTAAAATAAAAACAGATCTAGAAAGAAAAACTATTGAGTGCAAGCTATATGCTTACTCATAGTCATAGCTTTACCATTATCCCAAGGTAGGCTCAATTTCTGCACCATCATTTTTCATCTAACTCACCAACTGAATATCCTTTATAGATGTCAGAGTTATTAGATTTATCATCTGTAAAATACTCATCATTGAGAATTATAGACCACTTATAAGATTGGCAAGGACAAGCTAAAACTGAAAATAGGTCTCAATAGTCATGCAAAATCATAGAAGTGATTCAGTAAATTCTTAGAGCTATTTTCCTTTGATGGTAGAAAACAGAGGCAGTTTATGTTTTGAGATTGTTTGCAGAATAAACACTGGAAGCAGAAAATTATACCTGCATTTATTGTCAAGCCACATTTATTATATCATGGGTGCTTCTTCTTCCTTGATATGCCCCTCATCCTGTCAAAATGTTATTACCATGGCTGACTTTTGTTGCATGGAGTTCAATTCTGATCTGACTCCTAGGATTCTGCTACTTTTGTGCTTCTCTCCTAAAGAAGTGAAAGCAATGTTTTAAAGATTCTGGAATGCACAGAAGTTACATTTGAAAATATCTGAACCTAGACAGTGCTCATCAGTTTTAGAAAATAAAAAGAGAAATCACACATGACCTTTAATGTCATTATTTAGCTTGGGTCTTGAGGTGAGCATTAAAGGCAACAACTTGATGATAGAGGTTTACTGGTAAACACTTCTGTTCCACCATCTGCTCCCCACCACCCCATAGCAGTTACTGTGGAATGAGATACCTGGATGGGACTGCAGGGGCCGTGCCACAATGGGGATGAGGAGGTGTGAACAGGCTAGGTGGTGTGGGAGCAGATGGTGGCTGTGAAGAGAGGCACTCCATGCCACTGTTGGCATGGTTACAGAGAGGTAGGTGTACTAACAAGCTGTGCCAATTCTTGAATGTTTCAAAACTCCACTTGTGGCTCGTGGCCTCAAACTTTTACTCATTTGCTGTCATACATTTTCTCTGTTGCCAGCAGTTCGTAAAAAAACTAACTCTTCTCCTTATGTTGTCTATAAGCTGTAGAAAACATATTCTGTATGTGTGTGGTATAATTAATTTTTTAAAATGCAGAGAAAAAGTATGTGTGCTCTACTTGGTCATTCCAGAGGAATAATAATAAGTTCATATTAAGTTGGTAGTGATTTGTGTGTGTATACCTGTGTCTTTATAAATAGCTCTACTCAGTAAATCATTTTTATATCAAAAGAGCAATACTATTTAAAACTATTTAGCTGATATTTTCCCTTTTATGCTTAATTTGTGGTACTCGTGAGAAACTGCTTGTCTCATCTTCAGTTCCATTTCTGGTTTTCATTAAAAAATAAAAAGAAAGAAATGGCCTAATTTAAATTAAAATAAGTTCTTGGCTAAAGTCTTATTTTTTTCCTAAAAATGCATCCATTGCAAATGTTACTGCCTTTCTTAGTGCCTAAAGTGTCCTTAGAGGATATGCATAGTGAGTTGACTTGAAGTTTTAAGCCATATGGCATGGTTGAAACAAAATATTGTATTAGGTAAAACCATGTATAGTTACTGAAAGTCACCATTTTCAAATTGTGAAAAAGCAGGTTTGCATGCTTAAGCCTGGTGTATACAATTTTACTCATATTAAATTTTGGTAAGAAAATATAAGCAATGACTTATAAACTCTGCAATGTATATTTGATCTTCAAGTTAAATAAGGATAATAGGCAATTTGCCAAACTGTCCAATCCAGCTCACTTAAAAATACTGTTTTCACAGTGTGAAGGTCTGTCTTGGAAGGGTTGTGAGAGCAGTGGCTGAAATGTAGTTCATTAAGAGATGGTTCTCTGATAATATATCTACTGAAAAGTAACTTTGCTATATACAAAAAATATTTGATTAGACAAAGAGTTTTTTGTATAAATGTAAGGCAAGATTCATTTATGTGTTGTTCACTGGGATTTCTTTCTGAAAATTTTGTGCCAAATGAAAGCACTTAACTTTTCCCATAGTTCAACAACACAGTCCTGTTCTCCCATTGCCACCCCTAAGACTGTTTAGATTGGAATGAAATGATTTTCTAAGTTGCATAAATGATTGATAGTAAATGTCTATCTTTGTAGTCTAAAAGTGTTTATTTTTTTGAACAGAGATGAAAATTAAATTGGATTCTGTACCAAGGATTTATATTTAGATGAAGTTGTTCTAACAGTGTTTGGAGTATTTAATTAAATTTCTGTAACAAACCTCATTTTATCACACTGAAGGAAACAGCATATTTGAAAAGTTTATCAATCACCTCAAGGCTTGTTCTCTTATTTTACTCTTTGTTTCAGTATTTGAAAGTCTTAATTCGTAAGCAGGATGACATATTCCTGAATGACAAATATCACAACCAAAATATATAAATAATATATAGAAATCAATGTAAGTTATTTTTAATAAGATCATGTTTCAAATATGAGGTGAGACATGTCTTGAAGTTCTCTTAAATATGTTTTAACAAATATGATAAGATAGGGTGTTTTTAACTTTGTATTTATTCTTTGTGACTTTCACATCATGCATTTCAATCCCATCCATCTCCCCCATTCCTTCATATCCACCGTCTGCCCTTGCAACCTCTCCCACAGAATAAAATAAAATAAAATTCCAGAAAGAAAGAAAAAAAGAAAGAACGAAAGTAAAAGAATTTTGTTGTGAATGCTGTACACACACACACACACACACACACCACTTTAGTCCATATATCTTTACTTGCAAGTATTCATTGCAAAGAGTCATTGGTCCAGCTTGAGGCCTCTGGTTTCTGTTACAGTGTTGATAGTGGGCCTTCACTGGGACGCCTCTTGAATATCTTGTTTTTGCCCTATATCGTGGGGATCCTGCAGGTTTGGAGCTGATGGACCAACCCCTTCACATGCTCCAGCAGATCACAGATGGGATGGATGTTGGGTAGGGACAACTCATAGCCCTGGTTCTGGGTAAGGGGTGTTGCAGGTTTGGTCTGTCTGCCAGCTCTCTGCCATCCTCACTAGTAAAGAGAGCTGTCTAGTATTGCCCTGGCTAGTTCACTCTAAGCAGCAAAGAGCAAGGGGTGGGCCCGTTTCTCTGCTTTTATGCCTCTGGAACAGCTCTACTGTGTTTCCAAAGGAAGGTGCTATGGCTGGTCATGGGCAGGGCCAGCACTCCCACCTGCCACAGGTCAGGTGAGGGGTGGTTGGAGGATAGCATCTCTCCCTCACCCAATCTACCCTATGGGAGATGAGGGGCGGGGCCGGATCTCCCAGACTTAACTTCTCAGAGTCAGCTTACCAGTGCCCATGTAACAGGGTCAGTTCTACTGTGTTGCCTATGCTAGGTACAAAGCCCACTTTCCTAAGTGTTGCAGCTGGTGAGGGGTTGGTTCAGCTCCCATTTGCCACAGGTGGCAAGGGGTTAATATAGCACAATTTTAAAGAAAGTCTAAAGATCATATAATTTCTTTTTAGTAATTTGCCTGTTTTCTGTAAAACACAATTTTACTATGATGTGACTACTAAATTTTAAGAGAATTACATTGATACTACAGTTTGCTTTGTAGCTCAGTTTTCTTTTAAATATTAACTTAATTTTTGGTCTTTTTGATAAGTTCTGAGTTCAAAGTGAATTTTTTTGTTTTTAGAATGTTTGCTATTTTAAGTGAATAAGTTTGAATGTTATACATATTGTTGAAATTTTTACTCTAACTCTATCTTCTAGATAGGTTACCTAAATTTCTTCTTGATACTTACATACTCACTTTAAACATTGTATCCCTAAATTTCAACCTACTAATATTTTTTTTCTAGGTTAGCAGTGATTTATGCTACTTTATTACTTTACTATATTTTCTTTGAGACAGAGTCTCACTGCAGAACACACAGACCTGGAAATCACTTGATAGCCCAAGGTAGCCCCAAGTCATGGTAATCCTCCAACCTCAGTCATTCCACACCATGGAGTTGTTTTTAAGTAATATAGTATTAATTTCTCATGTATCTACTTAGTTCTCTGAAAATAGAAGCATCTCTGTAAATATCCTTAAATACAGATCAGATCAGCATCACCATTACTTTTAAATATGTTTCCAATTGATTAACAGTTATGGTATGGGAGAATTGTTTGTATTCTGTCAATCATGTTTTGAATAAATACTGACTGGCCAGGCAGGAAGTATAGGTGGGAAAACCAGACAGGAAGTAGAAATGATGTAATGAGAACAGGAGAATTCTGGGAAGGAGGAAGTTGATTCCTCCCACTCGTGCCTAGAAGACCGAAGCAGCAGGATGTGAGCTGCCCCACTGAGAAAAAGGTACTGAGCCACATGGCTAACATAGATCAGAAAAATGGGTTAATCAAGATGTGAGAGTTAGCCAGTGAGAGGCTAGAGCTAATGGGCCAATCAATCAGCTTATAATTTATGGAGACCTATGTGTGATTTTTCTTTGGGACTAAACAGCTGGGGGACCGGGCAGGACAAAAACCCCAGAAACAAGCAGGCCTGGCCCTTCATGTTACACAGATAAATCAAATTTCCATAAGTAGTTTGTTATCTTTGACTCCCTCAGTGTTCTTCACTTTCTATCTCCAGTTTCACTTCATCATTTCTAACTACTATACCATGAAGGTTAATTGATATCTAATAAACATTCTCCATAAGGTACTAAATTTCTTAATTCTGTTGAATTAAGTTATTTTTTTACTAATATTTTAACCGTAACTTTAAGTCAACTCTCAAGTTTTTTAAGTTTAGTTGTTTCATTTGTAGGCTCAGACAATTATGGATGGAAACTTGTTGAAAAAAACTGCAGCTGGCTGCATCCCACCACCTGGCTAGCTTTACCCGAAATAATTACACAGAAACTGTACTCTTTTATACACCACTTGGCCAATTAGTTCCAGCCTCTTATTGGCTAGCTCTTACATATTGATCTAACCCATTTCTAATATTCTGTGTAGTACCACAAGCTGG
>NC_022026.1:33889332-33892390 GCF_000317375.1 Microtus ochrogaster
GGGATATACTCACTCATAATTGGTTTCTAGCCATAAATAAAGGTCATTGAGTCTATAATTTGTGATCCTAAAGAAGCTAAATAAGAAGGTGAACCCAAAGAAAAACATATAGTTATCCTCCTAGCTATGGGAAGTCAACAAGATTGCCGGGCAAAAAATTGGGATCTTGGAAGTGGGGTGGGATGGGGGTAAGAGGAGATAGGGAGAGAAATGTGAGAAGGGGAGGATGGGGGAACTTGAGGAAACAGGATGATTGGGGATAAAGGAAGTTTGGATAGGGGAGCAGGGAAGCACATATCTTAGTTAAGGGAACCACCTTAGGGTTGGCAAGAGACTTGAACATAGAGTGGCTCCCAGGTGCCCAGGGCAATGTCCCCAGTTAGTTCCTTGGGCAGCTGAGGATAGGGAACCTGAAATGACCCTATCCTATAGCCATACTAATGAATATCTTGCATATCACCATAGAACCTTCATCTGGTGATGGATAGAGATAGAGACAGAGACCCACACTGGAGCTCCAGACTGAGCTCCCAAGGTCCCAATGAGGAGCAGAAGGAGGGAGAACATGAGCAAGGAAGTCAGGACCAGGAGGGGTACACCCAACCACTGAGACAGTGGGGCTGATCTATTGGGAGCTGACCAGGAAAGATCTTAACCTGCGTCTGTCTGGAGTCGGAAAATCATGGTGACTGCCTGACTCAGCTTGTTTCTCCCAGCATTCTGTTGTTTACTCCACCCACCTAAGGGTTGGCCTATCAAATGGGCCAAGGCAGTTTCTTTATTAATTAACCAATGAAAGCAACAGATCAGAAAGAAATAACTCCCACATCAGAAACTCTTTGGCTATGGCAATTCAATTAGCAGTATTTAGATGTTTTTGTTTTAATTTTGATTCCAAAAAAAGTGTAATTTACTGAAAGTAGAAAGTTTGTTGGTAAACTGTCTCTGTTTCTTTCTTAGATTTAAACTAAGTATGGACAATAAGGATAGGTACATCTTGACTATCCCGTGAAGTAGCAACCATTCCCTAACCACATTAGACCCCAGCCAACCATGAAAGGGTATTTTCATGATGGTATTTCATGTCTTGGGAGTATATTCTTCTCCTGATTGTTTTTAATGTTGTTTTCAAAACATCAGTCTTCAGCATTTGAAGGATTTTAATTACATAACAGTTACTAAAGTTAGTGTTGCTAATTAACAAACAGTAAAGTCATTATATGCTCTTTCTTTAACCATTGGTCACATCATATCTGCTTAATCTTTTTACATGTTAATAAACTAAGGGAACAATTGTAATTTAGCCCTGTCAAGATTAAGGAGCTGGATTATGGTCATTAGAATTAAATGGTTTTATTTATGGACTGAGAGCAATAAGGCCCATCAATAAACTTCATTCTCTTGCTAATGATCCTACTTCTTACTAATTGTGTGCAAATGTGACAACAAGCTAGTTCATTCAGTCTATCAAGAAAGAATGATGAAACAGGTATAGTTTGCAAATGTAGTAATTTACTTCTTAAACTGTGGTATGTGTTCATGAATGAAATAAATTTTTCCTAATAAAACTAATATCGTTTAAGGAAAATACTTTGTGTTCTTTTCTAGATTATCAGCATATCATTAGGAAGAAAGGATTTTTCGCTGTTAGATTAACTCGGATATCAGTGGCATCTTAATTCTTAAACAAATCATTAGTTTTTAGAATGCTAACTGTCTCATAAATCCCTGACTCACAGTGTATGAGACTACTAAAAATTGAAAATAATACTTTAGTAAGAGCTTCATGCAAGTACAGACCTTACCATATTCTCCCGTTATAATATAAATGCTCCTATTTTACCGTCTAGTAATGAATATTTTTACTAAATGGAAGGTGTTGACTGAGGCCCAGGATATCCTGGGTTTATACAGCTACAAGACTGTCCTGGCGAACACCCAGACTTTCTGATTTGTGATCTTGGTTTACCACAACTCAACTGTACTTATTCTCCAGAAATTCTATATTTGTACCTACTTTTCAAGAGTAAAGTCATTAACTTCAGTTCAATATTTATGAACCAAGAAATCGTATTACATAAAAAATGTGCTCTTTTTACAAAATATGTGTGGATTGCTTTGAAAATAATTGATCAGATCACTTTAAATCTGCTTTTATATCAAGTGTAAGGTATTAAATTTAAAACATGAACTGAAATTTGAAAAGCCTTCAGTCATCAGATTCCTTCAAAACTTTGAATTTCTTATTACTTAAATCTAGGAATGAGTGTGGAAACTGGTTAAGAAGATACATTTTGCTATACAGGCTATATGTAAGTGAATTTCTGTAGATAACTAAAACATTCTAACTTGTATCGAAAATTTTAGCATTCCATCCAAAAGTTCAGCATTGAGATGCTATTTCTACTTTCTGTTTAAAAATTTAACAAGTGTATCTTGTTTTTATGAACACCTACTGTAACTGACCTCTGTAGTTGAGCTTGCTTGATTTTCTAATTAGCTTTTTCAGTCAAATCTAAGACATAAAAAATGTCCTGCTGTTCACTCATATTCACTAAAACTGTTTATAAGCTCCATTTTCTCTTTTATATAAAATGTCATTGTTTTTATTTCTGTTTGTGGATGTGGTACTAGGGATTGCACCCAGTGCCTCACACCTGCTAGGTGATTAGGCCCTAATTTCTTATTTTGCCATTGATCAACATCTCCAGACGATGTGTTTGTATCTTTAAATATCCTTCTCTTTCCTGGAAGGTAAACTCAAGTCACATAAGTTATTGCCAGTTTACCATTTTATTTTAAAATCATGATGAATAGAAAGGGCTTTCATTGTGACCTAATCATACTAGATTCTATAAGGAAAATATAGTTTAATTGCTCCAAAGAATTGTACATACTTACAGATAGGATAATATTTACAGATTTTAAAATAATTAACATTTAAAGAATAGTAGAAGAATCAAAAGTTCATGGGGCAGAGTTGATATAAGTTTTCTCAGGAAGCAAAGGCAGGCAGATCTCTAAGTTCAAAGCCAGCCTGGTCTACAGAGAGAAGAGG
>NC_022026.1:33892490-33909348 GCF_000317375.1 Microtus ochrogaster
AAAGATAAAGATAGAGAGAGAAAATAAACGAATGAAAATAGCTTTACTGTACTGAACTCCAAATGTCTAAATGAATGGAAGAGTGACATAGGAAGATTTTAAAATTGGCAAGAACTACTAATGCAATGTTCTTTTTAGCGTGAATTTGAGAGTTGCTGATGAAACATAAGACTATGAATTAAACACTGCATTAAGAATTGCACTGTAATTAAAAACATGCCTGGGCTCGTTAAAGAGCAGGGGAAAATTAGCACATACTGAGAACATATTACAATACAGGCAGTAGATGAACTCATAGGAATTCTTCTTTGGTAGCCTAGTGTAAAGAGTTGTTCCATCATGGCTAAATTGTCACAGTTGTACTATCCTTCTTAAGTCCCACAGTCATATCTCACCCGTACAATCACCTAAAGGACCAGAATCATTGGACGTGTCTGTGTGTGTGTAAGTGTGTGTATGTATTGTATGTTAACATATATGCATTATTTCTTTATTAGTTAGATATAATTTGTATTATATCAATATAGAAAATATGCTAATATTACAAGGTCAATCATAAAATGTAATTAGCCTTAATAGAACACCTGAGTATTCGGAAGTCGCTACAAGGCTTACAAAACAATTATAGCTTTGTTATTCAACATGATATGTGAATTTGTAGGAATTCTTCCATGTATTGTATTTATTATTCAAGACACCACATACTTTATTCTTAAATAATTAAGAAGTAAATAGTAACACATTGTGTCAGTCTATTGAATATTTCCATAGTCTGACTAAATACAGTGTGCTATAGTAGGCCTATGGAAAAGTACAAAAAATACTCTTATCCTGAAGCATAAAGCAGGAATGTGATTTTATTGTTAAGAATCATTGTAAAATAATTTATCTGGTTGACTCTTGACCAAGAGAAAGACATTAAATAATTATCTCAAATGTAGGTTTTAGTTTAGAAAATGTCAAAGGTGGTGAGCCCTCATCTGCATGAGGCTTTGGGGTAAAACATTACCACCACAAAAGAAAAAGTTAAAGCTAAATATTAAACAAAAATGAAGTTCCGTTAGCTCATATGAGAAGAAGCAGTAATAATGATGGAAAAATGAGAGCACTTAGTACACTTGTAGAGGACACAGGTTTAATTCCTAAACCCATATGGGGGGCTCACAACTTCTGACTTCCATGGGTTGCTGCATGCATGTAGTGCACATGCATACACAAAGGAATACATACATACATTCATACATATATACATACACACATGCAGTAGGGAATATAATCATGATAGATAGATAGATGGATAGATGGATAGATGATGGATAGATGGATAGATGATGGATAGATGGATAGATGGATAGGTAGATGGACCGACAGACAGACAGACAGATATTAAAGAAGAGGCAGTAACCAGAAAGTGGACTGATATGTTACATTTAGGTTAGTTGATATAAAACATAATTATGTAAAATTATGTAATGACATTTCACCTTTGAAATGATCTGTGCAAAATTATAGATCCTTTAACTATTTGATGTTGCATACTGAGCCAAAATTTATGTTAGAAAATGCATAGGAGCATAAATCTTAGAAGGAAATAGTTTTTTTCTGCCTAATATTTAAACTTTAACTAGAAGTAATATGAGCCCTTGAGTCTCAAAATGATTGAGGTCATGTACTGGATTCTGTGTGTACAGTAGAAAATTTGAAAATATTTTTATGAGGAAAGAATTCATGTGGAAAATGCAATCTGTTGATGTATGATAAGGAAGACAATGAGAAAAACAATCCAGTGTTGCTTGTTGCTCTGGTGCTGTTCATTAGTGTGTGTTCACTCTTTTCTTCCTAAGATCATACCCTTTGTTAAGCTGCAATATTCTGCTAATAGAAAAAAGAAAATGAGCAGTTTACAATTATGTAAATAAGACATAGTTTTGCTATTTCTGAAAAGTAATAGAGAGAACTCTTCCCCCTAAATGAATAAAATCTCAAATAAAATTAGAATCCCTGTACCTCTCTGCTCATTAAAGGGTGACATTACCAGCAATTTGCAGAGAAGAAACTGTTGAAATGCAATAAAATGAGATTATCTTGGCAAAGTTGAGATTTCTCCTTCTATGTCAGGCTAAAATTGGAGCTGAGGACTGGCCTTTACAAGATCAATGAGAATTTTCTGTATGAACCATGATTTGCATGTTTAAAGGATTGATTTAAATTATAGTTTATAATCCAGACGACAGAGAGAAACTTTGTCCATCTATGTGTTAAAAAAACAACAAAACAGAGCTGAACACTTCATTCCCCAGAGACAGTAAAGCTGCTATATAGTGTTGATTAAAACTATTTTCATTTTATGTTCACCATGGAGATTATGACTGATTTTTATATTTAGGCAACACACACACATTTATATAATGCAGCAGTTTCCCACTAATCTGTAGTACTTACATGTCTTCTATCTTAAAAAGCTCTTCATTTGTGTTAAGGTTATTAATCATATTCATTAGTTTCTAATTACAGTCGGTAACCTATTGTAGCTTTTGGGACTTCAAATGTAATTTAAAGTTTTAATTTTAAATCATCAAACCAGGAGTGAAATGGTGACTTCACTTTTCTAAGAGGTTTTTTTTTCCCCTCAAGGTATTATGTGGAGTGGATTGAAAGTATGAAAAACCAGTTTCAGGAATCTTAACAGTTTAATGATTGTAAGCTTCAGAAAAGCGTCACTCCCGAAAAAACAACAAAGATGGATGCCAATTAAACTATAACAATGGAACACATTGAATTATATTTTTATTGCACACTAATAAAAATTTGATTTTATGATTTCTTAAAAGATGGACAACAAAATGTGTTTTGAGAAATAATGATGTGTACTTCTTGATAGCTTTTTGGAACTAATTAATAATATGTTTCAAATTATATCTAAATAACAAAACCTAGCTGTCTGGTTTTAAGGAATGATAGCTATGAGGCTGGTATTGGTCTGCTCAGGTTTCATATGCTACTTATGAAGCTCTAGGACACTGTGTCATTAGACATAAGAATGGAAGACTTCCTTTAGTAAGAGGTTGTTGCTTGTACATTACAACAAAATCCTTTATCAAAAGGAAATGCATTAAGAAAAAAGAGCTTTTAGAAAAAAGAGCAAAGGTTTCTGGGGAATGTTTCCATCTAAATGGCAAGAGGCAACATAAAAGGCAGAAAAGGAAACAGTGAAAAACCCAAAGTACTATTTAGAATGAAAGAAATCTGCATTCAGAGTTCAGGTAACATTATACAGAGCTCAAATAAGTATTCCATGTGTAAAATAGACATTTTGTTTATGTAAAATGAATGAAATCTTCACAAATATTAAAATAATGATACCTAGATAACTTTATATTATATAATATGGTCTAAAATCAACCATAATATTTTTCTAGGTTGACTACATACTAAATAGAAAAATGTTGCTGTCCTTTACTGTAGAATACAGAGATTCCTGTGAAGTTTACTATGAAAATTATTTATATATTTTTATTAAATAGTAATGTTAACATATAATTACATCATTTACCCCTTTACTGTATCATCTACATTCCTTCCCTACCCTGCTCAAATTGGTAGCATCTTCTTCATGATTTATTACTGCTACGTATACAAATAGACATACAGCCTGCTGAGCCCATTTTTGTTGTTCATGTGCATGGTTCCAGTGCTGACTGCTTTGTATTATCCAACCAATTAGGGAACTGATTCCTAGGAGCAGCCAACTCTCCAACACTCAGCAGTCATCGGTTACCTGCAGTTTCTTTGCCAGGGGTGTAACCCCATGAGATTTCTAATCTTCCACATTTACATGTCTGTTTTCAATTGCCATTATTTCTGTCTTGTTTATGCAGCCATTTCTCCTTTTTATTATTTTTTATTGAGTTATGTATTTTTATCTACTCCCCTTCCTTCTTATCCTCTCCCCTTCTACCCTTGCCCATGGTCCCCATGCTCCCAATTTTCTCAGGAGATCTTGTCTTTTTCTATTTCCCATGTACTTAGATCCATGTATGCCTCTCTTAGGGTCTTCATTGTTGTCTAGGGTTTTTTGTTTGTTTGTTTGTTTGTTTGTTTTTGCTTTATGTCTAAAAGCCACTTCTGAGTGAGTTCATATGATATTTGTCTTTCTTGGTCTGGTTACCTCACTCAAAATGATGTTTTCTAGATCCATCCATTTGCTTGCAAATTTCAAGATGTCATTTTTTTTTTCTGCTCTGCAGCACTCCATTGTGTAAATGCACCACATTTTCCTTATCCATTCTTCAGTCAAATGCCATTTAGGTTGTTTCCAGGTTCTGGCTATGACAAACAATGCTGCTATGAACATAGCTGAGTACATGTCCTTGTAGTATGACTGAGCATCCTTTGGATATATACCCAAAAGTGATATTACTGGATCTTGAGGAAGGTTATTTCCTAATTTTCTGAGAAATCACCACACTGACATCCAAAAGGGCTGTACCAGTTTGTACTCACACCAGCAATGCAGGAGTGTTCCCTTTACCCTACATACTCTCCAACATAAGTTGTCATCAGTGTTTTTGGTTTTAGCCATTCTTACAGGTGTAAGATGGAATATTAGAGTTTTTTTGATTTGCATTTCTTTGATGACTTAGAATGTTAAACATTTCCTTAAGTGTCTTTCAGCCATGTTAATTTCCTCTGTTTTGAGTCTTTAGTCTGTACTCCATTTTTTATTAGATTATTTGTTCATTTGATGACCAATTTCTTGAGTTCTTTCTATATTTTGGAGATCATACCTTTGTCTGATATGGGGTTAGTGAAGATCTTTTCCCATTCCTGTAGGCTGTCATTTTGTCTTGTTGACCATGTCCTTTGCTTTACAGAAGCTTTTCCATTTCAGGAGGTCCCATTTTTTTGTTTCTCTCAGTGTCTGTCATTCTGGGGTTATATTTAGGAAGTGGTCTCCTTGCCAATGTATTCAAGTGTCCTTCCCAATTTCTCTTCAATATGATTCAGTGTGGGTGGCTTTATGTTGAGTTCTTTGATCCATTTGGACTAGACTTTTGTGCATGGTGATAGATATGGGTCTATTTTCATTCTTCTACATGTTGTTATCCAGTTATGCCAGCATCATTTGTTAAATATGCTTTCTTTTTTCCATTTGATATTTTTTTTGCTTTTTGGTCAAAAATCAAATGTTTGTAGGTGTGTGGATTAATATCTGGGTCTCCGTTTCAGTTCCATTGGTCTTCCTGTCTGTTTTTATGCCAGTAACCAGGCTGTTTTCAGTAATGTTGCTCTGTAGTAAAGCTTGAAGTTAAGGATTGTAGTTCATTTATTGTACAGGATTGTTTTGGCTACCCTGAATTGTTTGCTTTTCCATATGAAATTGAATATCATTCTTTTGAGGTCTGTGAAGAATTTTGCTGGGATTGTGATGGGCATTGCATTGAATCTGTAGATTGCTTTTGGTAAGATTGCCATTTTTACTATGTTAATTATACCTACCCAAGAGCATGGGAGATCTTTCCACTTTCTGGGGTCTTCTTCTATTTCTGTCTTCAAAGATTTAAAGTTCTTGTCATACAAGTCTTCCACTTGTTTGGTTAGAGTTACTCAGAGATATTTTATTTTATTTGTGGCTATTGTGAAGGGTGATGTTTCTCTGATTTCTTTCCCAGCCCATTTATCATCTGTCTACAGGAGGGTTACTGATTTTTTTACAAAGCGTCTCAGATGATTTTTAGATTTATAACCCCCCCCCCTGCCCAGACACACACATACAGGGTCAGAAAGATAGGCAGGATTAATTCTGTTTTGCAAATGGAAATAAATAGAAAGAAGATTATGCATCTTTCCCAAAATCATGTGGAAAATAAATGGGACTTTGGCCTTCTGAGTGCTAGAACAACTCTCTTTTGTTGCTACTGTGCTGTTGCGTACTTATTATACAGTCACCTAGAGCTGTTATTAGAACCCATAGGGTTGAAACAAAAGAAATCATCAAGGTATATGATGAATTTGCTGTCTGTAATACACCATAAAAATTTGCATAGTCAGGACTACATGCATTAGGTCATGAGTCTAAAGTGAGTGTTGGCCATTTTGGATTCATTTTGAGGCCTATTAATTCTTTCTAGCTTTTCTTAAATAAATTGTCTTTGAATGGGACCTTGCCGATCCCTTCCTGAGGCTTAAAAGAGTTAATGGGCTTACAAAACATGTTGAGATTGCACCAAGGGAATGGTTCACTCATCTCTTAACATTTGGATTCCTGGTTTTTCTATTATGAATTCATCTCTGTATACTGTGGCCACTGAAAAATAAAGATGGCAAGTAAACAGTATGTATAGCCACAAATAATTCAATGTAGTTGTGTAACCCTATATGTTTTTGATGAAAGAAAACTCTTGAAGTTACAGTCCCATGATAAAAATATCCAAGTGTGTCTATATGACTTGTAAATATGATATAATTTGAATAAATAAAAACTACTTTTATAATAATTTGTCATTATTATTTTCAAAGTATTCCAAATTACTTCTTTATTATCCACTTTGAAAATATGGAAAATGAGATTATTGGAGAGGTTTGAGTGCATGTCATTGGAGAACCCAAACACACTTTTTATCTATCTGCATCTCCACAGAAAGATAATAAAAATACCACTATTAAAATCTTATTGGCACCTTATGCTAATAATACCCCTTTTCACAGACTTCATTTTCTACTTCTTTCTAAACCTTTATTCAAATAAGGAATGATACCCAACCATCCGCAAGAAAAAAAAATTATCCAGAGACAACATGAAAAATAATAATGAATGTGCCCTTTTAGTGATCAGTAGTAAGCAAATGTTGATGACCTCAAAATTGATAAAGCTACTATTTTCCACAGCATGACCTCAGTTCCATCACAATGAATTTTTCTCTCCCTTTTTTTCCTTCAAGAAAGCACATGACCATTACATGGAATATGGCTGCCATCCAGAGCCCTATCTTCTAGGTTCCATTCTCCGACCACCTTTCTCACCTCTTGTGGCTCTTGAACCTGTTTTTCAGCTACCCTCATGTTAGCTGCCTGTATCATTTCATAGCCTCTCCCTCTTCTCTCAATCTATGTGTTACCTTCTAGTTTCACTTGGCCCACGGCATACTCATTTCAATCATAGTATCCAACATTAGCCCTGTACTTTTTTTTTTTTTTTTAGGCCACTTTACTTTTTCATCTTTCTTTGCTATTGATCTCTTCAAATGCCAACTTCTACATAGAAAACAAAAGTAACACTGTCAACCCGACATAATCAGGTTTTTAACCTTAGGTTATTATGGAGTCAGAATAGCTTGCCATTTTCCTCTCAAAACAGCAATACCCTTTGGGACCGGTACTCCTCAAGCATAGGAGTTCATTTTCCATATTCACGGGTGAGAATAGTTTTCTTATTTTTTTCACAGTAAATGGGAAACTATCTCTTTTATTTACTGTCCCAAATATCAAATAATACATTATTCCTCCCCTTTAAAACATATTTTCTCACTATTTCATAGCACTGAAATCTGACAGTTTCTATAATTTACTTCAACCTACTTAATTCATAAGTCCAATGAAATCAGAACTATTAGTGTCTTCCCCTCTCACTTGTTTGTCCTTGTTATTTCATAGGGATACTACTGTGCTGTTACTAGTCTCAAACTTAATGTGTGTTAAATGTGAGCATTAAAAGAATGCCAGATACTTTGTTCAGCTCTGCTTCCCATGTTTAGAAATACTGTTTACCTAAAAATCTCTTGTACCTAATACAAGAGAGTGTAGCAATTTATTTAAAAACATAGGCTAGATTATATAACTTTGGATATTGGTTCTGCCATTTATGGATTATATGGCCTTGAGGACATTTTCAATATCACTTTATCTGGGTTTCTCATATGTAAAATTGAGTTAATAACAAGAAATTTTGTATAGGGCACAGTGTGTATAGGATATGTAATTGTTAACACTGAGACCTATAGCTTTGTAATTTCTTGAAATATATTTGTTTTCAGTTAAAGCCTATTGTAATGATAGGGAAATCATATAGGATATGTTTGGGTCAGTTATTAGATCTTTAGCAGATTCCAGGAGCTAGCCATATCATATAGCAACATAACAGAGAGATTAATTGGCATGGAAAGTTAGATTTAGATCCTACTGTCCTATTTTCTGTAGTGATAATTTTGCCATTGAGATTGAACTTCATTTTTCTTTCTAGTGGCTGATTTTTCTGCTTTTATTGCCTGACATTACATTGTCTAGCTATGAATTTCTGCATACTTTGTTTTGGTTACATTTGTATTTTGTTTACTTTGAGGGTTTTGAAGAAAAATCTCCACAGCATGCTTTGCTTTTGTCTAGATTTTTGCTGTGAAAAAGAAAAGGTGCTGATGTTTTGTCCTCCATCCATATGTATGATTGTAGCCTTGGTGAATTCTGTGGAAGAAACTTACATAATCCACTCTACATTGTAGAATTGACTGTATACATTTGACCCTTTGAGAGATGGAAAGAAACTGTCTATTCAAAGATATCTCGTAGCGTTGTGTTTACAGAAGAACCTAAAATACAGAGGCCTGAATCTGCTCCTGTATATTCTAAGACACCCCATATTTGATTTTCCCTTTTCTTATTCTTATGGGAAATCTGGACTGAGAAATTGCTGATGTCCATCCCAAGATAGCATTTTTTAAAAATTCTAAAACATGTATCTGCAAACTTTTTTTTCTGCAAAGAGCCAGCTATTAAATATTTTAGGTCTTGTGGACCAGACAGATCCCCTGTTACAAGGACTTCATTCTGCTTTTGTAATACAACAGCAGCCACTGGCCATACATAAATGAATGGGCCTGGCTCTGTTCCAACAAAACTTTATTTATGGACATTAAAATTTGAATTTCATACAATTTTCATGATGTAAAGCACTATCCTTTTTCAACCCCTTAAAAATGTAAAAAGCATTCTTACCTTAGACAGTCCTAAAAACAAACACAAAGCCAGCCTCTTTTACCTGCAGTTTTTAGCCAGCTATCAATCTGCAGAGAAATATATATAGAAGAAAAGAAAGAGAGAGCCTATTATATGCAAATTATTGCTTACCGCACTGTATTAGTGACCCTGTTCCCTTTCTATTTCCTTGTTTTATAAATGGAGCTTTCAAAAGATTCAAAGGACCTTTAGGCACATCCTGTGTATAGTTATTTCTACTTCTATGTATTTTTTGCCAAATCTTGAAGATCTCTGGACGTTTTCTTCATCTTTATACTGCCAAATATTTGTCTGCCCGTGGATTTGAATGAACAATAAAAATTTTAAAAAATAGTAAGAATATCTAACTGTTCGTTGAGAGAAGACCATTTTTACTTGGCTAGATCCAAGCTTATCCAAATTCTACAAATACTTTACCACTTCATGTTGAGTCAGCATGTGGATGAGTGATATGCAAGTCCTCTTCAAAGTTAATTTACATTTAAATAATTCATTAAAATAGGATCTGTCACAGTAAAGATCACAGTCTATAAACTGATATTCTCTTCATATAAAATAATAAGTTCTATTTTATTAATCCATTTCATAAATTTCCCATAAAAGTCTATACACCTTTCATAATATTGTTCTAAGCTTTTATCATTCATTCCCTTATTGTTGGTTCTTCTGTTTACATCATGTTTTTATTACTATAAATAATACTTGTTAATGTCTTTGATGAACCTTTTTTCTTTTAGAAATGTTTTCTCCCAACAGTTTATAGCTAATATACCCATATTAGGGGTGCAAACATAAAAGGATTTATGTGGTTCCATTCTATCATAAGAAGAACACGGTAGTATGTGTCTGTTAATAGTATAAGTATGAGAAATACTGCTCTGTTTCAAAGAATATGAGAATCAAAGACATCTTGACCCTGAAAAAGATTATTATCAATGTGATGTTGATGGGCCATTTGAAGTCAGTAGAGTTTTAAAGAAAAGAACAGTTGAGGAAGCTAGAAGAAAGAAATAGGGATAGACTCAGTGGTTAAGAGCACTGGCTTCTCTTTCACAGGATCAGGGTTCAGTTTCTAGTACCAACCGGTACTACTCACTACTGTCTGCAAGTCCAGTCTTAGGGGATACACCACCCTCTTCTGGACTTCACAGGTCCTGCACATATGTGCTGCACAGACATACATGCAGGCTAAAAACAAACATACAAAATTTAAAAATGAACAGAGGGCTTCTTTAAGACTTTTATTAATGTCCAGGGTAACATTGCAATTACTGGCATGGAAACAAAAGGGGATGTGTGTAACATCACATTGTTCTACCTTTTTTTTGACTTTTTGAGACAGGGTTTTGCTGTACTTTGGAGCTTGTCCTGGAACTAGCTCTTGTAGACCAGGTTGGCCTCAAACTCACAGAGATCTGCCTGTTTCTGCCTCCTGAGTGCTGGGATTAAAGGCATCCACCACCACTGCCTGGTCTACATTGTTCTACTTTTATTAGAGGTGTGTACTTGTCTTTACCTAAAAACAAAGCAAAACAAAGCCAAAAAATGACTTCCCAGTAAGGAACTGAAGCAAATAATTGCAATAACTTTTCAAATGGCACCAACATTGAAAGTGAGAAACATATATATGCTAAAAGAAAATTGTAGACCTATAAGCAAGAAGAAGACAGATTATTGAATAAGCCTGCTGCAGCCAGTAAGAGAGAAGGTGGGGCCAGAGAAAGATGAAACTTTTATTGCCTTAACCACCCCTTTACCCCTTCCCTTGTACCAGTGTTAATATGCCAATTTCATGACTTAGTGATAAAAAACAGTTGGGTTTTTGAAGTGTTTCCTCCTCCTTATAGGCAAAGTTCTGACAGGTATTTTTATAGTTTTCAGGCCATGTAGTTTTTTTTTATTTAATGAACTCCTGTCACCTCCAAATGCAATTAGCTTCCTGGTTGTTATTGGCAACATTTGTTTCAAGAGAAGTGTTA
Source organism: Microtus ochrogaster (assembly GCF_000317375.1). Taxonomy (NCBI): domain Eukaryota; kingdom Metazoa; phylum Chordata; class Mammalia; order Rodentia; family Cricetidae; genus Microtus; species Microtus ochrogaster. The sequence continues at coordinate 33,903,479 of NC_022026.1, forward strand.
CAGCAAGACTTCTCAGCAAGGAAAACATCTTAATAGAAATATCCATGGTCTCTGTATGAGAAGAGTAACTTGGGGAAAGGGAAAGAGAAGTAGGAATAAATTACATGCATAGCCCAGAGAGAAATGACCTTAACCAACTCTAGAAATGTTTGTACTTGAAATGAGGCAGGGATGCAGAAATAATTACCTAGATTTATAGAGCCAGAAAGTAACTTCAGACTAAATTATACCATAGCAATATACTGAAACAATGTAACTGTTTTGAAGCAGGATCTATATGCAAATACCTGTGGACATCCGTGGATGTCCAGTGTCTAGGCAGCCCTGCTTCAGGAGGCAGCTGTTTATTTGAAATCTGAGCTTGGATGGTCCTTGTAAGACTAAGTAGGCAAAAGATAATTTTTTATCACTTTCTTGAAACTTCTCTGTTTATTGCTGGTGCCATAAACCTGGGAATCATTGTTACTAATTCCTTCCTTATCCCTCACACTTCTTCTACCTCAAATTTAAACATTTCCATTACCTTTAATATCTGCTGGAAACTGCTGAGAGCTTTCTCACCATACTTAGCATGACACGCAAAACTTCTTATCACAAGGCCCCACTTACCTGTCTACCCGCCTTGTTTTTAAACCACTCTTTGGTACTAAGCAAAGACATCTCTTTCTAGTAGATTTATGAAATGATGACAGTCAGATAAATAATCAAGCTTTGTCTTATGTGAGGACTAGTTTCAACAGTGAAGAACTACGAGAACTATCATAACGACATTCCTTTTAATTACCTTACTTCACATTGCCTATTTCTGGGCATATAACAATCCTGTTAGTCTCTAAAGTAAGGTAATGAAGGAGGACAGTGCAACTATAGAGTTAATAGACCCCTGCAAGCATCTTCTGTCTGACCTGCAACCCTATTACCCACAGAAGAATTGCTAATCCTGGCAGCAGTAATGTGGAATAGACTGAAATGGCTCCAGCATTATGACCTCAGCATAATGTCACTGATGCCATGACAACCCCTGTTCAACTTAAGTAAAATTGATGACTTTGTAATTGTACTTACCTGGGGACTTCATACATTAAACATCCTCCCCAAAAAACTGGGTCAAGTTCAAGAATAGCTATACTATATCATACAATCCTAGTAATTTCCCTAATGAGTTCAAGAATACAATTCCTGAAGTATTTGGCCATGATTACATATCAGAAGACCCAAGAAGATGATCTTTCTTTTCATGTAATATTTTAAATTTATAAAGACACTCTCTACATATATTTAGTTCCTACTTAGAAAACATTGAAATTGGTTACCAGTCCATATGCTCTTTCTATACCTTACTAACTGTATAATATACTGGAAGAGAGCTGCTCCCACAAAGGCATTGTGAATCCACACTCAAAGAGTAAGAAGTTAAGCCTGGTTTCATAGCTGTAGTCTGTGGTCTTAGCACTGGAGGCAGACAATGGTGAGAGGATCTGAGCTTCTGCCTGGCCTGGGCTACACAGGGAAACCCAATCTCAAACCAAATAAACAAAAACAAATCAGTTTGTTGGTGTCTCGGTGAGAAACAGTGCTCACTGTATCATCCAGATTATCACAACTTTAGCAGTATTAAGTGTAAGTTGTTTTCTACATAATTTTCTTTTTTTGTGATCTTTTAAGTTATAGCTACTTAATCATTAGTCTTCAGAATGCAGTCTACAAATAGATATGTACTTAAAATATCCAGATTTTATGAATTTAAAATTTTAGATATCTTAAACTTGGATTAATTTTCCTTCTAGGCTTAGTCAACATGCCCTTGCTTTCTATAGGTTTTGTTTTTTTATAACTTAATTATTTTAAATTATTGTACTGTCATATTAAGTAGTGGATTTTGACAGTATTTACTTTTGTTATTAGTTTTCTGATTCTAAAGTAAAAGGAAAAATACATTGCATTTACTTTAGAAGTGAAGATATTAGTATAGGACACATGAAGGATTTATCAGAAGGTTCTGGCTGTTATGTGACACTACTCCTGTGGAGACATACACAACTGTTTTCTCACCCAAGACCAAGGCACAGAAGTCACACAAGTACAACTTGCTGAACCAATGAGTTTGGGTGAAGTTAACTAAAAAAAAAACTGTAGATGAGGTGTTACTGACAAGAGCAGAAATGACTCATAGACAGTTGTGTCACTAAAACCCACCTCAGCATAGGTAACAACTTATGAAAGCAGAAAACTTTAGGTTCACTGCACAATTTGCAGTTACCTCAATAGGTTAGAGCATGTCTCCTCCAGGTAGCTCAACTAGTCTGAGCTCCTTCTAGGCAACCCAGCTTGCCTGATACTCTGTTAGTCAGCTCAATTGGTTTCCCTTTTAAGTGATTAAGCTGTTTTGAGAGTCCCTCAGTGGTCCTTACTGCATATGTATGCTTTGATAGGAAAGAGCCTAGCAAGTCTTGTCAGTTTCAGGAACTTTCTGAACCTTTTGAGTTCTTTACTCCCTAAATATAACAAGTTTCCCATGCAGAATGAAATATTTCTCCTCCCTTTAGAACATCTTATGTTTTAAGAAGCTTCACTCAAAGACACAAAATTTTATCTAGGAGGAAATTGTTACATAACACTGGGAAAGTTTTTATGAAAATTGAAAATAGCTCTTTGGATAGAGGAAATTGGAGGGTGGGACTTATCTAAACATATTATAATCTTCCCCCAAAAATAAATGTTTAAATATAAACATATGAGAGAATGTTTATATTCTAATTATGGTTATATTCTTCCATGTGCCTTTCTAGCATTAGCATTTTCATATATGTAGTTCCTCTATTTTAGAATCTATGATTCGGTCTTATCAATATCCATGGCCCTGATAGCTCTTAAGCCAAGAAGGTGAATTTGTAATGGGGGTGTCAAATTTGATTTCTGCAAGTCATAAGTCACCTGAACCCAAAGCTTTTCATTATACTGATAGTTTTATAATTGGGGATGGGTTTATCCACTGATGTACTCTACAGCTGCAAAGAAAATGAATATGAATAATAAATATTAGTATTAAATTGTTACAATTTTTCCTTGATAAAAAAATAAGTGGAGGAAAAAAATGAGAATAACAATCTGGTCGTGTTGTAACACATCTTTAATCACAGAATTCTAGAGGTAGAGTAGGCAGTTCTCTGGTCTACATGGCAGGTTCCAGGACAGCCAAGACTACATAATACAGAGATCCTGTCCCAAAAATAGAAAAACTAAAACAATTAACAGAAAAATGAGAATAGCACTTCCACCATCTACATTAACTATCCATGGAAGAGTTGACATGTGGGTGGTCAGAAATCTTTATTTTGCAAGGAAAATGATTTTTTTTTTTTTTAGTTTTTTCCTCTCATTTCCTTTCTTTCTTTGGAACATGGTTTAGATACATAGCACAAGCTGGATGACTTGAGTCCCTGCTTTTGTACTTCCTAAGTGCTGGCATTTACCAAAAATGCCTTGATGAAGTTTGTTTTTCTGCTAATGAGAGCAAATGATTCCAAAGAGACTCTCTTCAACCTGGCTTTAGAGGAGCTCCAGGTTGCTATGTATTTTCCCAACCCTGGCCTTGAGCTAAGACTGTCTGCAAAAGCACGAGATTTCAATTTGCTTTTCACCTTTGATTTGAAAATTCACACATAGTTTTTGCTGTAGGCAGAATAACAGTTGCAGGGGAGACAAGCAGGTTAAGGGAGTGTGATTCTTCATGGGCAGCTGGCCACTGCTGTTGAGTTTCTAGGCAGGATACAGAATTTCTTCCCCCCTGCCAAATCATTATTTAGAAAGTGTCACCCACTTCCCTCTTTCTCCTCAATCCAGCTAAACTTTAGTCACAACTTCTGCTGATTATTGATAAATTTTCTTTCTATTCTCTTGTCAAAAAAAGCTTGGTTTCGCCGGGCGGTGGTGGTGCACGCCTTTAATCCCAGCACTTGGGAGGCAGAGGCAGGCGGATCTTTGTGAGTTCAAGACCAGCCTGGTCTACAAGAGCTAGTTCCAGGACAGGCTCCAAAACCACAGAGAAAACCGATCAAAAAAAAAAAAAAAAAAAAAAAAAAAAAAAAACTTGGTTTCTTTATTTAAAAACATTATGTTCAGAATGAGGTTTTCAGGCCTAGAATCTCAACAAATATATGACACAAGATGCCAAAATGCACTTGCTGAATTTATAAGAGGTAAACAGCGTAATAGTTTCTGTGTTTAGTTACTATTGACAATGTAATAGTTTCCCTGTTTAATTACTATTCTTTTTCCTGCCTCAGTTTCAGTTCAGACCACATTATAAAATCAGTTTAGAGAACTAGCTTGGACTCAATAGGCCATCTTATAGGGAATATGTGAACATGTAGAGGAAACGCATATTTTTAAATTTTTAAATTACAGTTACAAATAATGCTGCTTAACCTGGCCCACATGTATAATCACAGTCTACTGAGTTTGAAGCAAGTGTTGAGTATATAGTAATGCCCTGCCCTATTTTATAATAGAAAAAAATGCTAAAGACTGGTAGCTAAGTTGCATATTCTCTTAAACTTTTAAACAAAAATTTTCTCCTAAGTATATGTGACTTCTAATTGCATTTCTTTTTGGAGTGGTAGGGATTAGGAATTTCAAATATGAATCACATGTACCATTTATTTTCCATAAAAGACCAAAGAAACTTATGCTGATGAGATTTTTGCCATTGTTATTATATAAACATATTCACATCATTTCTATAACATTCATATAAAATGAAATTATTAGCCTATAAATGCACTTGAGAGATAATACAACAATGCCTATGGTTCAGAGTGCTTTTAATGTTTCTTTTCTTTCTCTCAATGATTTGTTTGAGCCATATTACTGGCATGTGTCTCTGCTGATAATTCAACTGAATGTATTAAGTTATGGAGAAGTTGAGAAGTCACGTTCAAGCCTGTGCAGTCATAGTCTTACAAGAGGAAGTTTCTACATGGCATTTCTTTGAGCTCAGATGTAAGAAGATTTCTGTTACTTTGGCAGTGTTAAAAATTATTAGAAAATTTTAAAGCAAAGGAAGAAAAAATAGTTTCCTGGGTAAAGCTTTTATGTTTATATAAATTGTGCATTCTAAGTACAATCTAGAGATTGTCAATAACATACTGTGATTTTATTTCCTTAAATGCCTATTAGTTTTCTTATAGAGTAGGTAATTGAAGAGTCTCTACATCCAGTTTCTCATTTAAAATATTTCTTACATTTTGCTTGACTTAAAGTCATAAATTAAAATAGTTTGACTAAAGATCAGCCTACTATCATATATTTGCTTGAAACCAAGAAAATACATAGATGTATTTTTCAACTGAAGTAAGTAGATAAATAAAATTTGTGAGGAAAGTTTCTCATACATATAACTCAAGAGAGTATATACGCTTAAAAGTTTATTTATGGAGTATGCGAAAAATAGCTATAAGAAAGAACCTGATAGGTATAATTTAATTTTAGTGTTATAATTCAAATTCAGTAATTCAATAGCAGATATAAAAAATTAAATGAGAAAAAAATGAAGTGCCACCAGAATGACTAATCAGTTATTAAAAATGTCTGCAGTGGGAATTTACTTGTATAGAAAATGTTTGCACTGTCATAAAAGACTCCTTAATTTATATTAGTGGACTAATTCAATGACAGGCACAAAAATAAACTCTCACCCTTGAATCCATTCAGGAGACAACCATTCCTAACCCACTGTACTGCGTAAATATTTTTGGAGCACCAGGAAGTATGCCCCCTCTTTCTAGTTAGGCTAGGAACTCCATAAATACCCATTACAGGTTTTGACTGTTACTTTGGGTTTTTTTGTAATATTTTACCTATTTTGTTTC
>NC_022026.1:33909448-33934091 GCF_000317375.1 Microtus ochrogaster
TGTGTGTGTGTGTTTGAGTTTGTGTGTGTGTGTGTGTGTGTGTGTATTGTACCCTTGACTTTTGGGAGTAGGTTTCCTATTTCCACCTTTTTGGAGGCAGTCTCCCATTTGTGTTGCTTTGCAGCAATCTTCAGGCTTAGTTTACTTACCAACTTCTGGCTTATCTTGCTTGCAAAGTTTTAATGATTCTCCTGTTTTGCCATGGGTAATTGTGGGGATTACAATCTGGAATTTCTGCTTTCTCATCTAGCTTTTTATGTAGCTTCCAGGAATTGAACCCAGGTTGTCATGTGAGTGTGGCAAACATTTACCCATTGAGCAATCTCATTGACTCCAACTCTTAACTCTTAAGATTACAGCAGTGTGTTCCTGGCAAGTAATTCAGCAGATAAATCCATGATCATTTTTTTTAACACCTTTGGATTTGTGCAATATCTTTATAAAACTCTAGGAAGACAACGTAACCTTTAAATGTCCCCAGGGACTATTGTACATGTCTTAGTTTCCAAAAATACTCTTTAAATTTGAACTTCTGTATTTTTCTAACAATTTGATTATTACATGCTGTAATTATAATTGCTTCCCAGATATAAATGTCCATGTACTTTGTGAAATCTATGTACCCAAAGCACAAATTAAGTTTAGTTCTCTTGATTAGAAAGAATACTAATATTAAATTAATTCGGAGTACAGTAAGGATAAGAGGTAAGGGAGGTACCTTCTTATTTTCTTAGATTATGACTGCATTGTTTAATTCTTAGTATCATATGTATAGTAGAATTTTTATGCTGGGAGGTAGGCTATAGAGGGGAGGATAATGGCATATATAAGGAATTGTGTCCCTTGAGAAGATTTAGTTGAAGAAGTGGGTTATAGCTTGACTTGACTGAGAAGTTCTAACCAATACTTTTCCTGCAAGTCAAGAGTAGTAGACTTGATTACTGTTTCACAAAGCAATATTAGGACTAATAAGTGAGAGATTAAGTATGCTGATTTGGGTAAGTTATTAAAAATTAATGTTATAAATTGTCAAAAATATCCCAAACTAACCAAGCCACTTAGGTTATAAGGAATACTGTATTTTGAATCTAGTATGTGTATACCATAGATTTGCTAGGTAACCTTTTGGTAGCATAAACACAGGCACAACTCTGAACCCAGGCCAAAGAAGTCCGTTAATACTTTTGGAAACTTTTTTTTTTTCGTCATTTAACAAACATTAGCTTTCAATTTGCTGTTGAAAACTGAGAATTCCAGATTTATGTGGGATACCCCCTGTAGGCTTTGAGTACCATTGGTTAATACAGGAACTGCTTTGAGCCTATAGCAGAGAAAGGTACAACAGAACAAGGTGGGGGAACCTAAACTGGAAACTAATGCTGGGAGAAAGATGGTAGAGTCAGGGAAAAGTCATATAGCTCAGCCAAAGACAGACGCCAGAACTTTACCCGGTAAACCACACCTTGCGGTGATACACAGATTAATGTAGATGGGTTAATTTAATGTAAGAGCTAGCCAAAAATAAGTTAGAGCTAATAGGCCAAGAAGTCATTTAATAAATACAGTTGGCAGCATGTGGTGAAATGGGTATTCCTCCAGCCCACTCTTCTTTTGTTTCATATGGAGGTAGAGATCAACTATATAATTTGTAAAAAACCCAAAGTGAAAATGGCAATGTGGGATGGAACTGAAACAATATTTTCAAAAATATTAGCATCAAAACATTAAACAAATCCAGTGGTCTTTTAAGCATACCAAGGGATGGTGTAGGTCTCATGCTCATAAAATTATGAGTAATGGAAAGACTCTGAGACACTAAGCAGCAAGCTGTAGTTGTTGTAAAGCTATGGCCAGACCTATAACTTAACCCTCTTATATTTGCTTTCTTCCTTTTATTCTTCAATGCCTATTTCTCTGGAATTATCCACTTTCACCTCTAAACTCAATAAAACAGTAATAAGTAAACTGTCATAAGTTCTGTTTTACAGGGACATTGACTATATAAATGACCTTTTTCTGATTTCCCTTTAGTATGATTTCCTAAGTCAAATTCTAAATAATTTTCCTCAATGTAAAGAAAAATATGTTATGTAATGCTACAAATGCTTACATTTTCATGTAAGGTAGGTTATGTCTCAAGCATTTTATCCTATTTTTTGGTTACAATACTAATAATTCATTACAAATGTAGTACAGACAAACCAATAGAGTTTTCCATTACTTTTCTTTTCTCTTTTTTCTGGCTTTACCATTGTCTAAGTATGTCCTGCAGCCCTCTGCCTTATGTTTATTTAAAGGCAGATTTCAATTCTGCCTTTTTTATGGTTGTATAGTAGTTGATATATTAACTGCCAATCATTATCATGTATAACCTCTGCTACGATCTTAGCTACAGAAATGGGGATAAATATAAATATAAAACAGTATTTCTTAAAATATGCATATTCAATAATCGTTTATTGAGCACTATGTATAAAGTACAGGGGTAAATACAAAAAGAAAAGCAAAGACTTAAGAATTTGTCTTACCTTTCCATCTTACATGGGGGTAAAATGAGGTAAGACTTTAGACCATTCATTATAAGAGTAATAATGATCAACACCTATATATACAAGATAGGTTAACAAAAGGAAAGCATAGCTTATGTAATTAGCACTGTGTAAGACATGGGAACCTTTATGAACAAAGGCCCATATAGAAGTGTCATTTGTAAAATATAATGCTAATAAAATGGAGGGGGCAACACATCAAGACTTTCCAAGCATCTGATAGACTTCTTGTATAGCAATCCTTCCTCCCACATATGAAGCATCACTCCTCCCAAATAAAGCTCTTCAAGATACAAGAGAAAGACCTTTCTAGATAATATGACTTGTTTGGGGGAAGAAGATTTCTACTTTCTATGAGATAGTTACATTGGAAAGAGAAAAAACAGATTCAGTAACTGTCATTCTGGAGATGTCAGGATAAGAGATCAAAAAGTTGTTGTTTCTGAAGCCTTTCAGTCTCCTGAGGTCCCAGTACTCAGCATGCCAATAATATAGGTTCTAAACCCCAGCCATGGCTCAAGATTTAAGAAAATTATAAGACAAATTAAGGAGCGACGTAGACGATGACAATGAATTGCAGAGAATTTAGAGAACAGAACTGGACAAATTTATGTAAAATTGAGGATGACATGTAAATTGGTAAGGACACTTTAAAATATTGGTTTATTCAAAGTTCAATAAGAAAATATATGTTAACAAAGCATTGCAAATTTATTGAGATTTTGTATTACATGGAAGCTTTCCTAAGAGAATTAATAACCTAAACCTCAACTTTGGCTTTTAGCTGATTTGGTGAAAAACGGAGTATTGTAAAGATATGTGAGTGGAAGAACAAAGAAAATGTCTGTGCACAGTGTAATACATTGGGAGTGGAGGGCTATTTTTCCTCCCTCTGTTCCTCTTCAAAGATCATAATGTTCCTTAACTCTGCTTCCAAAGAGGGTACCTGTCACTACCATATATTAGACTACTATGTCTTAACACACACACCATGTTCTTGTAACCCAGGTGACTCAATACCTAGTCAATTTCACATATTTTCTTTTTTCCAGGAATCTCTTAGAATGGGAAAAGAGAAATCTTTGAATAGTTGGGGAGACTAGAGAGTAAGAACATATGATAAGAATTTAGTTTTAAAATTAGAATGGTTTGCTTTTCAATAAACCCATCTTTGTTTTGGCAAGGCAGAACAGTTCTTCAACTTCTCTAATAAGGAATACTTTCCAACTTCCCAGAGCTATACAAAAAGAACTATATTGGACAGAACTATTTATACTGACAATTTAATATAAAAAATAATCTTCAGTGTTAGTATTTGATTTTCAGTCTCTTGAACTTCCATGTATATTAAGTTGATTTCTCCTTGTTGAATTATAAAGGTAAACTTGTCAGGGTGATGAATTTGGATCACAATAATCTGAATTTTGCCAGAGGGTAAATTTAGTCAGTCTCTTAAATTTTTCATTATGATTCTAATGTATCTCTAAAACAGACAAAATTTACTAGAATAAAAACTGTTTTTCTTTTTGTGTATTTCATATTCTTTAGTGGAAACAGTGTTTTAGAGGTATGGATTTAAAAACCAGTGTCATAGGCCACGTATCAAGTTGTAACTATTATTCCCTTGTCTCCTCAACTAGAATTTCCTCAGATTCTGTCGGTACTGGAAGATGCAAGTAGCTCTGTACAAAATCAGTTCAAAGTCATATAGTAATATAGTAGAAAATTGTTATAAGATTTTTTTTTCTTCTTTTTTTAGTTTACTCCAGAAATGACGGCACCATGAGAGATCCAGAGAATGTACCTGTATTTAGGAAGAGTTTGGGATACAATACATAAAATTATTAGTTGTCAATGAGAGAAAAGGAAAAGAGCAGAGAATATTAGGGGTAATTAAAGTGACTAATGATAGTATTTGAGGGCATGCTGGACCTTTGTGGATGTGGATGTTTGTGCATATGGTTTGCTTTAAACTTACCTTCCATATTAACAGTAACTTTACATAGCTCTCTTAAGTATCAGATCTTAAAGATGGGAATTTTTACCACAGGTGTTGGTTTATAAAACTAAGGGTTTTCCAAATAAGCAAACATTTCATTCTTTTATATAATTTAACCTTAAATCATTTATATAACCAAGGACATGCATTAATAAGATAAGTTCTCTTTGAACCTTAATTTCTCTTTAATCTTCAATTTAAATTTTAAAGAATGAGATATTAGGTGTTCCATCAATAAATTTAAATAGGAATGGGTTCATCTGAACTAATGGCTGAGTAAAATTGTGACATTCCCATATTAAATATGATGATTTGGTATATTATATTACACATTTTCATTTACTTCATGGAGACTAGAATTTTTATGAGCCGTAATTCAGAAAAATGTGAAGTGACTTTATGGAACAATTCTCCACATTTAAAAAAATCCTTTAGCAGATAGTGTTTTTAGTTGTTTAGTAGAATATCTAGTATTAGATGCTAAACACTTTGCACATTGTTCTTTAGTTTCAGCTCAAATTCTCAAGAGCAACCTTGCAGCGATGGAACAAAACATTCTTCATCTGGAGCGTGACATCAAGAATTTCCCCAAAGCAGAAAGTCACCATGATAAGTTTGTGGAAAAGATGATGATATCCTTTATTTAAGCATTTGTTTATGTGTTTATCTGGTAGCTGTCTATTAATCGATTTTGTGTGTGGTTAGTTGTACTAGTCTACAACAGCAGATGAATTTGTGTGTAAGCTGAGCTGATTTTTATATTAGCAACATAAATTTTATTTCACAATGTTTTGAACCTGGTATAGTAAGCAAGGGAACAATTAGATCAGAAAAAATTGCCATTTCTCAAAGACAAATTTTATTTGAAAGCCCACAAGATATGCAAGGTAAGTCTTAGGATGTCTGATTATACCTGAAAGAACAAAGCAAATAATCCTCTTTTGTAGTCAAATGCTTAAGGACAGAATCATCATGAGAAAATAATTTTGGGGGGAGGGTTTATATTTTTTTCTCTTTTTGAGGTGTGTTCACTTGCCTCATGTATATCTGAGGATATACATGCATTCTGAGAAGCGATGACAGGATGACTAATATCGGTAGACTGAAAACTAAATGAATAGACGTATAAATGGAAAGAGAAACAGATTGACTTGTAACTAGAAGAAAGAAAGGAAGAAAGAAAGGAAGAAAGAAAGAAAGAAAGAAAAAAAGAAAGAAAGAAAGAAAGAAAGAAAGAAAGAAAGAAAGAAAGAGTAAATATAACTTGCTACACAGACACTTAGGAAATTCATAGTTTACGTACAATATACTGGTAAATTATGTGTATGTATATATGAATTTTAAAGGAGAATTGAGAAACTACATTTAGTTTGAATTGTTTAATGTTCAAGCTGTTGTTTGAAGATAAACTACATTCAGAGCTTTTTTTTTTATTCTGGATTTTCAGAAGTAAAAGCTATATCCTCCTCCTCTGGGTTTAAATAAGTATCTTGAACTGCAGATTGATTCACTAGTTTATATCTCTAGAGGGAATAAATACTGCAATTTCTTTATCAGATAATAAGTAAATTCCTTCAAGAACTGTATGGCAGTCACCTTCTTTCAAGGTTAAATCTATCGCCTTTTTCTCCTCTCCTGTGTTTCTTTCCTAACCAACTTAGGCATTATGGTGCTAAGCCTAAAAATTACTTAAGACTAGTACTTGGCATTTATATAAAAATTTATTTTCCACTCTTACTTTTTGCCTCATAAAGTAGTGATGTGTGGTCCTTTAATGATGCTATATTTGTTAATAGGGATATTGGATGGGCAAATTAGTGAACCGTTACAAGCAGGAAGTCCTTGTCTAGCCTTGGGTTATATAAATGGCCACATTGGAATACTTAATATGAACCTTTTGCTTCATTGGTGATTAGAGTTATTTTTATTTCAAATATGTCATATTGTCCATTGGCCGGAAGCATACCTTTTTTACTTTTTAATTTTGACTCTTTTCTCATATATTTTAAAGTCAGTTTGAGATCTCCTTGTTCTATGGAGTATTTTCTTTTAAAATTGGCTTATGTCCCTAAAACAGCATGCAACATGTTGCTCATTTTGGAAAAGAAAGAAGGAGAAAGGAAGGGAGGGAGGGAAGGAGGGAGAGAGGAAGGAAGGAAGAAACAAATTTCAAAACCTCAGGAGCTTGGCCTGGACTCTCTATTTTATTTCTCTGAAATCCACAGCTTTCTATATCTGTATGTTACAGATGAACAACTATTCTCATTTAAGTGCTACTCAAGTGTGACTTTTCGTCCACAAGGGGATTGGACATGTAGTAAGATGTATAGGACTCTCACCTTGCAGTTCATATCAAGAAAAATATGGTAATTTTTTACAGAAAAGGAGGATATTAGTGTGCTAGAAATTTTGAATAAATAAATTATACTAGTGAAATTATTGCTCAGATTAGTCTTGTTCAGAACTCTGCAGCAGTGCTTAGGGAGAAGTTCACTCTTCTAAAAAGACACAAGCAAAATGCAAAAAGGTCACATGTATGCTGTATTTTGAGTATTTCTGGTACTTTTCTGTCCAGTGATCAAAGAGATGAAAAACATGGCTGACACAGGACATTAGAACCTAACTCAAGTCCTTTGGAAGAATATCCAATTCTCATAATCACTGAGCCATATCTCTGGCCTCTGTATTCTGTTTTACAATGAATACCATGTTCCCATGAGTGATATAGGACTCTGCATGGTTCTGTCATCTGCCAATAGTTTTGTTTCAGATCACTGACCCTTTAAGTAACTACAGCTCAAATATGGCAGTACTTTACCTAACTAAATGTAATCTTTCTGTAAGAAGTTGGAATAAAAAAAAAATGGACAGGGACAGCACTCCCATGTCTATGGCCTCTGTAAATAGTAACAGCACTATAAGGATGGCTGCTGAACATGTGAGTTGAATCTTTAGTAGATCACCAAGTCAGGCTATGTCCAACCACCTCATCCTCACCGTGACTCTTTCACAACATTAATTCAATGCTTAATATATCTAGACATTGTCAGTCCATTGATTACTGCAATGTACACAATTGGTAGCTCAACCTTAATGTGCTGGCAGCCTGGCATTTATAGTCTTTCTATATACTGTTCCTTTACCAGAGATTATATGTACCTATCAAATATCTACCACCCAGCATACTCAAGACACTCAGTAATTGTTTGTAAAGTCATTGGAAATTAGGGAATCCAAACCCCTTCTTTGACTTTCCCCATCTAGAATAATATTGTTATGAAATAGTAAGATTTCCTTACTATTATTTCTAAAGAATTCTCCATATAAATATTATCAAGAATTTAAGTAGCATTAAACTATTGTTTTAGATCTTACATTTAAAAAACGTATGGTCAATTTTAGAAGTTATGATCCATATATTCTAAAATAATTTTTTGTTTTGTTTAAAGCTAGAAAAATAGATAGACCTCAAGATACCGGTGTGGTGATCCAAGCTTGAAATCCAAGTGGTTTTAGGACTGTAGCGGGAGTATTACCATTAGTTCCAGTCCAACCTGAGCTATATCATAAGACATTTTAAAGGAAATGTTCTCCTGTAAATGTAGTTGCCCTACTTCTAGCTTCTGGAAGCCAACAGCTTTCTAAACAAGAATGTCACCTTTGTTTCTCCTTTCCTATCTAAATTGTTTATTTCTGACTCAGAATAAAACAGTGTAGGGAAGAAAAAAATCTCTTTTCTCTCCCATTATACAATGCATGACTTAATATGCCTATAAAAAGACAGACTAAAAGAGGATCTATAAAGTTAATAAATGTATTACCTGCTACAGGTGGGAACACTCTGGAAAAAAAAAACAGGGGAGAACTGGCTTTTTTATGGACAGTTACATAGAAGTGCAAATTGAAGTTGAAAGGATGTGATCCAACCGTAATTAATTGGAGGGATGAGAAATGATCTAGCAAGATGTTTGTTTAGATACTTCTTGCCTTCTTTTCATAACATTGCTTATCTCTAAGTAGAAGGCAGACACCTGTCACATGTCAGAGGACTAGGGAAGACAAGGAGAATGATTGTTGTCACTTCTTTATGACCAGCTGCTGAGATGAAGAGTTAGGCAATTAGAGTTTTGTGACCTACTTCAGAAGGTTCTGTCCTCTGAGTTTACCTCATTCTCCTTCAGTTTATACCTCTCATTATTCCTCTTGCCATGGCCTGCATATCTGTGTCCCTTTCATAGTTTCTGTTGACACATGATCTGCAGTGTAACAGTATAGAGCAGTGGTGCCTTTTGAAAGCGATTAGTTGTAAGAATAAGAACTCTTCTTTGGTGTGTGAAATTTGTTCCTCATAAAATCACTAGAGAAAAAACCCAGCAGATTCCCCCCCCACACACACACACATACACAGGCCATTTTGTTCTTTTATGACTCTGCCATAGGAGGACACAGCAGTAAGGCATAAAACATTACCACCAGAAATTAATTTGTTGGTGTCTTTGTCCTGGATTCTTTGCCTCCAGAACTATGAGAAATTTCTATCACTTATGAATTGCTGAATCTTAGATATTTTCTTGTGGAAGACTTAAATAATGAAAAGCTGCCATATTTGGGGTAGAATTTTCTACATCCCAAAAATGAGAAGAACAATACAAATGAAATTAATTTTATGGGTTATAAACAAAGAGCCAATCACAGTGTCCACATCTGTAATCCTAGCAGTTGGAAGGTGATAGAAAGAGTATCAGGATGTCAAGACCAGAATAAGCTGCATGAGTCTCCAAAAAAGGAAAATAAATAGATTCAGCGTGCACATTTATATATAACCATAAAATTGAACAATCATCTCATGAAAATATTTATTCTTCAATGCTAACACGTTCATCACACCCCTAGTCTTGGAAGTTTTGTTGTTGTTGTTTGTTTGTTTGTTTGTGTGTTTGGGGGATCTAGCTCTAAGATACTTGCATGTTAACCAAGTCCTATATGGCTGGGAGTTGAAATAAATAGGTTGCTAGGATTTTATTTAGATTTTTCTTTTTAAAAAATCATTGAATAGTGTGGTTTTGTTTTGATTTTGGATTGGTTAGTTGGTTTTGTTTTTTTGTTCTGTTTTTTGCTGTTTTATATTCAAAAACAATTTTTGTCATCCAATGTTCTGATTAGGCTTTTCTCTTCCACCAGCTTTTCCCAGATCCTCTCTACTTCCCTACCCACCCAACTCCATAACCTTTCTTTCTCTCTCTTTAAAAAACAAACAATAAACACAAACATGCAAACACACAAAACACCCCACAAAAACACAAAATTGAAAACCAAATTATATAAGCAAGAGGCCAGTAAGACAAAAAAAAAAAAATGATGGAACAAAGCAACATGAAACGAAAGGTCTACAAAAATACCCTTGAGTTTGTTTTGTTTTGGCCATCTAATTCTGGATATGTGACCTATCTTGAAGTGTAGCACAAATTCTAATTGATTTTAATAATAAAATCCCCATGTCAGATATAGGGGTAGATGTCAAAAGATCAGAGAAGCAGAGCAGCCAGCCACTAGTTCTTACCTCCTCAGACCAAATGGGATATCCTGTCTCTGCAAGTCCTCAGACTGAATATGATGAGCTTCTGTCTCCTCCCAATTTATTATATTCCTCTCTCTGCCCAGTCCTATACTTTCCTGTCTCTACCTCCCTAATATTGGGATTAAAGGCATGTGACTCACAAGTACCAGGATTAAAGGTGTGAGTCACCACCGCCTGGCTGTTTCTCTTTGAGACTGAATCGACCTAGTGTTGCCCAGGATGGCCTTGAACTCCTGTAGCTGCCTCTGTCTCCCCCCCCCCCCTTGCTGGGATTAAAGGTGTGTACCACACTGCCTTGCCTCTATGACTAACTAGTGGCTTACTCCACACTATGATCCTCAGATAAGCTTTACTTGTTATAGCACAAACAAAACATCACCACAAGACAACATTGGAGAAGACAAATTTTTCTCTGTAAGCAGGCACCAACTGAAGATAGCTTCTTAAGATTAGGGATAAAAACTCATAAATAATTACTGTTGATAATTAACTCTCATTGTTGAGTGTTTACTATTTGTCAGATAACCTAATTTTATATATTTGGTATTTTAAAAGTGCTTGTTTATTAAATGAGGAATGACTTCTATCTCTACTGATAAAATTAGCTATAGCTATGTATGTATCTACAGTTATGTCAGGATAACTTCAATAACTCATAAAGTTACTTTCCGTCATCCCACATTCTTAATTCATTTCAAAGGTCCTCTCTCTTCATCTTTTAAAGTTACCAGAAGGTCTGTGTCTGCATTTGAAGCCTACTGAGGATACTGGTGACCTGTGGTTCAGAATCATAGCCTCCTAACTATTCTTTGAAAACTAACCCATCTGTGAGTTCGAGACCAGCCTGGTCTACAAAGCTAGTGCCAGGACAGGCTCCAAAGCCACAGAGAAACCCTGTCTCGAAAAACAAAAAAAAAAAAAAAAAAAAAAAAAAACACTAACCCATGGTTGAGAGACATGAGATAGTGCTCTGAGAATGAATTTGCCAATCCTAGGCCTTTTCTTCCAAGACCTGTGGTGTCGTTGATACTATGTGCAACATTGTAACCTTGGCCAGCACTGTAATTGTGGAAGAGTTGGGTTGTTTGTTTTGTTTCTGTGTTTAGAAAAGAAAACCTAAATAATTTTTGCATACCTGTGATTTGATTGATGGTTGACAACTGTAACCAAAGACAGAT
The DNA here is from genome assembly GCF_000317375.1 of Microtus ochrogaster. Lineage (NCBI taxonomy): Eukaryota > Metazoa > Chordata > Mammalia > Rodentia > Cricetidae > Microtus > Microtus ochrogaster. The sequence continues at coordinate 33,920,753 of NC_022026.1, forward strand.
TAACAAGAGAAGTACATGAGAAATTTGTTTAACTGCTTTATGTGTCAAAGGAGCCTTCCATACAAGAAGGCTCCAGAGGAAATGTCCATTTACATACTGTCTGCTGAAAGCAGTGCCTAGTTCTAGAGAAAAGTGATTAGATAAAAGTGGTATGAAATGCTGTTAATCATGTATAGGGAGGGGAGGCTTAACAAGATTCTTTCGTGTGTATCCATTGATAGCCCCTACTCAAGATACACTATGAAGCAAGATAGACAACTTTCACCTGTGATGAAGGCAAACGCCATTAACCTTCCTTGTTTTTATAGGTTGAGGGAGGTAAATTTTACTTTCACTGATCTGCATCCTTGGGCTAAGTCAGTAGAAAGGCTAAAAGATCTCATTTCTGTGGCCTATTTTCCTTCAGGTCACAATGGCTTCCTAAAGCATCCTGCTCTGTGGTAATGTGCTCTGAGACCTGATACATGGTATTTGCTCTCATCACCTCCTTTTCTGCCTTTTTTCCTTCTCGGGCTCTCAAGAAAGAATTATTTTAGTTACTGTGCCAGGCTTTTTCAGACAGGAAAGAAACTCATTCCTAAAAAAAGAGATGTTTGTACTTTTAGTCAAACTGCTTGTTTTTGAGACAGTGTCTCATAGCCCTGTCCTGCCTGAACCACTCTACCTAGACCAGGCTGACCTCCAAATCACAGAGATCTGCCTGCTTCTGCCTCTAGAGTGCTGGGATTAAACCTGTGTACCACCATGCCCTGCTTTCTTCTACTTTTATGTCTGTGCTGTGTTAGACATCCACGTCTAACAAGGCACATTAATCTCAGTGTTGACCTTACTGCTTATACTCTGTTGACAAATTTCTTACCACATGTACTCACAGAGATTTTGTCAATGGCAAGGCTGTCTCTGGCCCAAAATCAATTTAGCTTTTTGATTGACTGTTAGCTAAATCATTTCCCCGACTGGAGAACCGAGAGTGACTGAGCAGCAGGAGCACCATTAACACATTGACAAGAAGAGCTGACAGAATGTTAATGACATTAACACCCTGTCAACTAACTATCAACACCTGGGATTTCCTCATGGTGTGAGGGAGAGTCATTTGAAGCAGTTACAAATCAAGTTCCTGAGGAAGCACATTGTCCTTTGCAGACAATTCAGAACAGATTTGGGGTCACCACAGCGACTTCATTATGTTCATTTTTATTACACTCTTCTCTATTAGGAGAATATTTTAAAATCGATGGAAAATTTAGTTATAATTCAGCCAGAAGTATCACATCGTACATAGTAGACTTTTAGCACAAGCCAATAATAGGTTTTAAGTGGGAAGACAATCCATTCTTTGTAAAGCAAATGCCATATGGAATTGACAAAACATAAACAAAGAACAAGGATTCTTTTTTTTCTTTTTTAATGATTGGACATTGCAGAATTTCAGGCTTTTTAGAGAAAGTGTTACCACAGCTGACTCTGTCCAAAATGAAAAAAAAAATTAGGAAATTCAAACTAAGAATTTTTTTGTTTCATTTAACAGCTTGAATAAGAGAATGTATCGAATTTTTTTTCTCTTAGGGGTAGAGGGGCAAACCCATGGACATAATGTTTGCATGAAAAGAAAATTGTTTTCAAAATCCAAATAGTTTATCATTGCTTCTTAAAAAAAATAAATACGCTTGAGGTGGGGATTATAAAGTTTCAAACCTGGGACAAATGGTTGAGGTGCCCGTTTAGCATATCAAAGCAGACCTGGCCTCAAGGTTCTTCCTGCATCAGTCCCTCCCTGTTCCAGGGCATAGCTGTCATACCCTGCCCCCTAACTTTCCAGCCCAGGGAGCTGTGTTGCTCTCTGCTATATAATCAAACCATTTTGGTTGCTTGCTCTCTTTGTAACTTTTGGCCTTCTGGCTGCTGCACCTGGTCCTCTCTCTCCCCTTTCCCTCCTCCTCTCCCCACATGGCCTGGCTCAGGGACAAGTCCTCTCTAAACTCTCCCAGCTGTCCCTGCCTCTGGCTATGCTTTCCCACATACCGTTAATAAATTCTCTTCTCTTCCATACCTGTAAGCAGTCATATTTCCTTTCCTCTCTCTCTTATTTCTTTTTCATTCAAGGGTGTAGTTCCATAGTAGATTACTTTGTCCAACCAGCGACAGGACTCTAGGCTGCTCAGTGTGATCTGGAGGATTTTAAATTAAATTAGAACATTAATAGGAGGTAATATGTGCACAATAAAAATTAGAAATGGCAACTAAATAGTAATGATGGGAGCAATTATCAAAAAAAAGAAAACAGAGCCAAATAATGTACAGGCAAATTTATTCATGAACTATTACACTAGTGGAAAAAAACCCATGAGTGTACAACTGAAGTTCCCGTACACAAGGGCAAGTGGAGATTTGTAATGATGGAACACAGTGGAAATTAAGAACAGACTTGGTAAAAGATTGAAGTGAAGGTAATAGAAATTCTGGCTACACCAGAAGCCAGGCTGAAGTACTAAGAAATAAAAGGTGGGAATGAGGTATTTGGCCACATGAAGAGTGTGGTCACATACCAACAATGGAATTGGTACAGTGACATAAAATAATCCTTAATAAAACTGAGCTATTCTAGGGCACAGAGCCTAAAGGAGAGCCTAAGATAAAAAAGCAGACTCAGAGTTGCTTTGATAAAGAGTCCTTTAACTCTTTACTGATTGTGATAAGCAATCATTATACCATGATATATATGTATATGTATATATCACAAATTAGTATCCTAATGAAGTTAATTAAGTGCTTCAGACTAAGAGCTGGAGATGCAGACAAGTTGATAGAGTGACTGCCTACCAAGCAGGAGGCTGTAGAGCAGTACATTGCACAGCAGAAACTAACATTCCTGAGATGGAATCATGAGACTCTGAAGCTGAAAGTTACCCTCAGATACATAGTAAGTTCAAAGCCAAACTGTGCTGGATGAGATCCTGTATGAATATGGTTGAGGAAAACATTTTTTGTAGATATGAGGAAGAAGTCCAAATTAAACTGGGACCGTAAAATAGATCAGGACAGAGGGCAGAAGGGGAAGGGGGCAAGAAAGGAAGAGAGGCCAAGAGAGAACATTAGTAAGAAGTTATATAGGGAAGATAAGCAAGGGGAAAGGAAGTGTAAGACGTTGGGCTAAAGAGGTTTAGGGTAACTGTGGGGGTGAAAAGTGCTGAGGAGGCTGAATTCTGTAACAGGGACTGGGAGAGATTGGTCAGTTTCCCCTTTGATATGTTAAATAGGCAATTGAGTCCTTTGTCCCAGGTTTCTTTGAGACTTAACACTATGTTTATGAATAAATGCAAATAACAAATAGACATAAAAGAAATGTTGAGACTACAGTGTTTAAAGCTTCACAGTAGTTTGAAGATTTGAAAATATTTGTATATGCATAAGATATATTGTGCCATGAGGCCCAAGTCTAAGTGAGTTCAATTTGGTTTCAGATTGATGATATGTCTAAGGCAAAATCATAGAATATTTTTAATATTCCTGCATTTTAACTGTGACCTATCCCATGAAATCAGGTATTTAATTTTCTGCCTGTTGCATCACATCAATGCTTAAAGTGATTCTGATTCTGCATAACTTCTTATTTCATTCAAATTTTTAGGTTAGGAATGTTCATCCTTCTAGTCTCACCACCCTTCACCACCCTTCCTTCCTCTCTCTCTCTCTCTCTCTCTCTCTCTCTCTCTCTCTCTCTCTCTCTCTCTCTGTGTTATACAGTTATGTCAGCCGTATGCAGTCTCCAAGGCAAATCCTTTATGTGAAGTACTATTACTAGACTTATTTTAATTAAACTTATTTAAATATGAGAAGACAAGAATGGATCAGCCATGTGGTTATATCATGGAAGTGGCAAAATATGATAGTGAGGATTTGATCCAAATTTTGGTCTTTCAGACATCAAGTCACATGTTCCTAACCATTAAGTTATACCACCACTGGGTTCAGAGAGGTTCTTCAATCTGAAATGAATTCCACGTGTTCCCCGTGAAGCTGTTTTATTGCCTTCGTCTTACAATCTCTCTCAAGTGGGAAAAACTGTTCTTTTTGAAAGGATTGTAAACTAATTTAAAAATTAGCTGCTCACTTACACCATCTCTTCCAGAAAGCCTTTCCTAATCATAGCAATCAAAATTAATTCCCTTGTCCCTTGTGTTCTCATAATATTTTAATACTTTGATTTCACTTGCTCATTTGCCTTTACTCTGTTTATGCACATGCCTGCTTTGCACACTGGCTCATAAACACCTTTGAGGTATGCATTCCTTTTCATCTTTAAGTATTTGGCAACAAGTCTGACATGATGTTTTCTAGAAAGTTAAGTGTTTAGTAAATGATTTTTGTTATGTTTTTTTAAAAAATAAGTTAAAGCTCAGTGCATAATGATATGAAATGTAACATTCTGGCAAGAAAATAGACAATGTTAGAGAAAGGACCCTAGTACCTATCTAATGCTAGTCTTATACTATGTTCTGATTTTAAAGTGCCTATGGTAAAATTATGTCTTAGCCAACACTTTTATAGAAATTGAATTCTTAGGAACTCTTTGAATGGAGCCTATGCTTTGGAGAGTTCCATTTGCACAAGACTTCTCTGTTTGATGAGCCTTGCTCATTTGAAATTCATTCTGAAATTAGACTGAGCATGAACTCCATTTTTCAAACATTGTCCAGGGAATTTGATAGACATTTGGTGCATGATGGTAATGGTGAGAAGAGAATATATCGCTGGTTAAAGGGTGCATAAACCCTTTCAAGCCACAGGAGACTCGTCTTGGAAATCATCTTTTTCAGAACATGAATCGGGACTTAATTTGTCTGAAAGAGTTAATGTTCCCTCAACCTGACAATTTCTCATTGTGCCACTAGAAGCTACATTTTAAGAAATTAAAAATCTGCCTATAGGATTCATTCATATGATATGGAAATAATACAAAAAGCTTGAAAAAATAGTTTAACTTGGGTATTCGTGTGTATAATTTACATATACTAGAATATGCATATATCTATTCATAAACACAAAGATAAACCATTTTCACATTTACAGTATCATAAGTTAGATATGTTAATGGAGTAAGGAATTTGTTTAGTTTTACATTAACTTAAAAGTGACTGAAATATTATCAATTTTTTTATAATTATGTTAAGTAAAATACAGTTTTTATATGTAATAATAGTAATATTATGTTTCTTTAAATATACTCTTACAGAAAACTCTCAAACATATACTATTTTCATAATTAGAAAGGCAAATCAGTATTTTTCCTTGTAAGAGACAACTGTTCAGTTATTGGTTTATCAGTTCCTGATATGTCTTGGGGACTATATAGCAAGTAAAAGCTTTTGTTGAATAGCCCTATTATTTTCACTTATTTTAAATTTTATGTTATAGGTAGTAGATTCATTTTATTAGGTGATGATTAGAAAACAAATGACATTAAATCTAACCTGAAAGCAGTTGGTTGTCCCTATAATATTTTTGCCATTATTGCACCTGTGGTCATATCTGGCTGTGCTGGTAACTATTGCAATTCACAGGTTTCATGTCTGGCTTAGACTTTTGATGACCCCCAGAAACCTGAATGCACCTTCTAGGACTTTGAAAGCTAGCCAGCAGGAAGGAAGCCTCCTAATCAGAAACAACTTGTGTGCTATCCTCAGCAATTGGGTCTTACCAACAAATTCTGGTGAACAAGCAAGAACTGTAATAACCTATTTTGTTTGAGGGAGTTTTCTTTGGGATACCACTAACCAATAACGTGAAAGTAGATATCCTAAACCTGTAATTGGGGTTTTGTCAGTCTCTGGCTTCTGAGGGAAAAAAAAATCCTCTGTGTAGAGTTACTACAATTAAACTCATTGTGTGTGTGTCTGTGTGTGTATGTATTTTATGACTCATAAAATTGTTGATTTTCTGAAATCTTAAACAAGTTGTGGATAAGGAAGTAAGGGTGGATACGGGAAGAGTTAAGGAGAAGAAATAGGAATGAATATGATCAAGACACACTGTATAAAATTCTTCTTCTTCTTTTTTTTTTTTTTTTTTTGGTTTTTCGAGACAGGGTTTCTCTATGGCTTTGGAGCCTGTCCTGGAACTAGCTCTGTAGACCAGGCTGGTCTCAAACTCACAGAGATCCGCCTGCCTTTGCCTCCCGAGTGCTGGGATTAAAGGCGTGCGCCACCACCGCCTGGCTGTATAAAATTCTTAAATAATTAATAAAACTACTTAGTTAAATAAATTTCAGCAGGGTAAGATGGTTTAGTGAATAAGTACACTTGCTGTATCATCATTAGGACCTGAGTTGAAATTCCAAAACCTGTATAAAATCCCATGTTTAACCATGTAACACTTCTAACCCTAACACTGTGTGGAGTGGAGACAGTAAAACCACTGGGGCTTTCTGGACAGAAGCCTAATTCTGGCTCAGTAGAATTTCTGTCTCAAGGGAATAAGGTGGAGAGTCATAGAGAAGACATTTGATATCCATGTCTGACGTCTGCATGTCATTGAAACTTTTAATAGAATTTTAGGCAAACTTTCTAGAGGTCAACAGTTAGAAGGTGAATTAGAATTGGACCTATAAAATTGATGTTGTCTGAGTAGACACCTAGATTTATTTACCATGGGTCTGACCCAGAACCTAAAACACTTCAAATGCACGTACCTTCATATTCATGTATGTGTATACACAGATACATACACACACAAGCATAAATAAAGCAATGAGTCTTTAAATGATTTGGAAAATTGAAAAATTGTTTAGAAATGCCATTTATCATTCTGCCCTATAATTTTATTAATGGGAATAAATTATTTTCCTCAAAGAATTGATTAGAGTCAAGGTCTATGGTTCTTTTTGCACCAATTAGTCTGACAGGCTGACCTCCCCCTTCACTATGCATGACAAAAGTTGAAATTGTAGACAAGTGTCACTATGCATAGCTGTCAAACTTCATTCTGGTTCAGGTTATTCACTTTATTAATACTAAATTTAGAGTCTGCTTTGTTATTTTACAATAATTGAAATAAGGTACATTCCTCCAAATGTTGAAAATGCATGGAAGAAGCAAAATATTCATATAGTGTCCAGATTTTCAGTCTTAAAAATATCTCTACCCTTTTCCTTTGGTATAAAAGAACAGTCAAACAATTGAATTTGAATAGCGTTCTGTTCAATATGAAAGATAATATTCTATATTTTCTTATACTTATAAAATGAGATGATGTCTCCTACTTTCAAGAAATCATGCAATGTGAGATATAAAGCTGGTAGTAAAAATAATACAAGTATACTAGTTACTTTCTATGTGATAAAATATATGATAAACACAACTTGAAAAAAGAAGGGTTTGTTTTGACTAACAGTTTCGAGCATGTAGTTTATCATGGAAGGGAGTATCAAGGTAATTGGTTCTATCAAACCTGTACTCAAGAAGCAAAATGTAAGATGGATACTTGTGCTCAGATCACCTTTTTTTTTTTTTCATTCTGAACTCTGGCCCCTGGTATTGTGCCACCAATATTTGTGGTGGATCTTTCTGTTTTAATTATCCCGATCTTGGACATCTCTAACTGGTATGCCTAGAGCTCTTCCTACTATATGTCTCTAAATACTGTCAAGTTTACAATCAATATAAACTGCGTAGCCTAAAAGTGCAATAGGCCATTTCAAATAGTCCTTGACTCATTTTTGGTTGGTTATACATAGCACTTCAGTTTTGAGCATAGCTGAAAATTAATATTGCAACTTCTTTATATGGCTAGAAATATACTATCAAACAAACCGAGAGAGTCATGTGAACAGCAGCTCTATATGGAAATACATTCCAAAAACAAATGAAAATGAATATTGGTTTTTTTGTTAATTAACTATCTCCTCACATAATTAAGAATCTGGTATACTAACAATTATCTAGATTGAAAAATATGTTTCTTTCCGTGTTTCTACTAGTCAAGCAACGTATATTTAATAAGAAGCTATAGCAGTCCCTTGCAATACACTATGTGCCATAGAACTGGAGCAGATAAAGGTAGTGCAAACACTCTGTAGGCTGTGACAAAAATTAACACTCAGTTAAGAGCTAACAAGAATAAAAACAGAGTGTGTGAGTTTAATTATATGGCATCATTATACTTGATTAAGTGTTAATAAGCAGAGGATATTGTGCTTTTGAACCACTGCAGTAAAGAAATGAAATTCAAAGCTTTTTGACATTTTGTCTGTCTGAAAGAAATGTTCAGTATGTTGATTTTTGTATGATCATCTCCTGGATTCTCAGGCCAAGCATAAAGTTAGACAAACTATATTTCTGTTGAAGGAAACAATGCATGATTTGCCCTCTACTCACATATTATGGTCATAATTAAAAATATTTTGTCATGACTTCTCATAGATTATCCAAAATATGATTCAAAATACTTGGCAATTCATTTCATATCCATCATTAGTTGAATGAACCAAAGCTCATCAAAACTCCCAATTCAATGAATATTAAAGATGATTTGGGAGTGCAAGGTTATGACTCAATGGTAGAACACTTGCCTAGTGTATATGAAGTTCTGGGTTTAATCATGACCACTGGGAGGGGGCATTCCTAGCTGAATTAGATTGAAAAACTCAGAATTTAAGATTCAAAATGAATAATCAACATATGAGCTCTATTTCAACATCTATGTCTCTGTTTAACTTTATAATCTCCATTTTATGGACTCTGATAGTTTAAACTCATCAAGTGTGTTAAAAGTTGTGAATTGGTTAAACATATTAAAGTATTGTATGATGAGGCATATGTTAGGTCATATAACAAATCTACATAGACATTCATGGATACATAATTGACATGCAAATTTTGCCTTTTGTGCTATTTCATCTCCTTTTTGCATGCACATATTTAGTTATTTTTGTAATGCCTGGATATAACTATGCACAAAGTATTAGAGATGTGAGTTAAACATAAACGTGACATGCATGTTTCCTCTCAAAATCGTACTATAGAAAGCAAAATCAACAATATACAGGATAAAAGTATGATAAATGCAGATCTTTTTATGGATAATTCATTCTCTTTAGTAATGAAACCTAGTTGATCCACAGAAGTTTTCAGTCTACATAGTGTTCAAATACATGGTTTTAGTAACAGTTAAGATCATGCTTAGATTTTTTTCTGAGTGAAGACTTGGAAGAAGGTTCTAGGAAAAGGTATAGTCCCAACATATCAAAGCCTCTATCAGTAAAAATGAAAACATCAGGTTGACCATTTGGCTGTGAGGCATGAGAACTTTTAGTAGCAGAAAGTAGTGGCTAAGTTCCAAATGATCAAGAATACTGCTGTGAAGAGTTCCATCCATATTTGGCAGGTTGTCATTGCCATCCTTCCCTGTTTCCATCTACCGGATGGTGTTTCTTTCCACTTGCCAACTAGTGGTCAAAGTAAGTCAGAACTATTACAATATTAGAAAAGTACGGACACACAAGTGTGTGTTGGGGACAGAATATCTCATCTTTTTGAATAATACATTCTATTTCCCTATAGTATTTATTGTAATGCAGCTATGACAATCTTTGCTTACAAAGCTTAGGAAAACTATTTTATCAAGTCTACTCTGAAATATTCTGTTATGAAAACCATCAGATGAATTGTGTTTTAGAAACTGAAATAATTTCCACTGTTTCTTTGCATTTTACATCAAAGTCAACACAGATACTTCCGCGTTCCTTGAATTTCACACTGGGACTTCTCCATTCTAGGCAGAAAGAAATTCTGCATGAGCTGATATGCAGTAGTGAACAACTACAAAAACGTAATCCTTACCCTGGAATCATTAACTGGTTGAAGAAATAAATACTAGACAAATACATATGCATGTATGGCAGGAAATGCCTGGGAATATGGAACATCAATACAGTAACTGTTTAACATGCCTGAGGTTCTTGGTTTCATGTCCAGCACCTAGGGGGACAATTTCACTGAATAGATGAAGATTTATTGTTGTTTATTTCCAGATACTTAGGGTCCCAACAGTTAGATGCTAAGTACCAGTTCCTGTGCATATAGTTGCTTGTGTGTGTTCTTAGGAGAATTATATCTCTAGTGGAATTTCGAAGTTGGAGTTGGAAATCTCTCAAACTGAGCCAAATACTGAAGACATTTTATATTTGAGAAAGTCTATTAACTTCTCCCCCCTCCCAGAAGTTGCTTTGACTATTAGCTAGGGATTGAGTGGGTATTTTTGAAAAACTTTGTCAGATTCACTGGAAAACCTAAAGCTCTGCTAACCCTGTGGGAGCTGGAATTTTTCAGCTAAAAAGGTTCGAATAGATTTAGGTATTTATTCAAACCGAACTCTGAAACCACTTGAGATTTACCTAGTACTAGTTTACATAGAGCTTAACTACAATGGTTTCCTCTTTCAACATTTACCTTTTTTATTTAAACAGCTTAATTGAGGGCTATAACAACACTGGATTAGTCTTTTTAAATAAAAATGAAATGCAACTGCCATGGGTTAGTTATACTAGAGAAACCAACTCTACTACATATGAACAGTTTAGGTATTAAAATGATGGCTTTTTTAAAATACCAAATGATTTGGTTTTGGATTGCAAGGCCATAGCTTTACATTGTAAATTGTTAAAGTGTAGCAACTCTTTTGATTAGTGATAGAGTTGGGTTTGAAATAAAAAAAGTTATGAGAGTTGCATTATTAGTACTTTTTAAAAAGATTTATTTTAATTAGTATGTGTATATCTGTGTGTGGGTATGTGCACATCCATGCAGGTCAGGATAGGAAGTATGACCAGAGCTGAAGACATTAAAAAAGCCAGGATTTAGGAATAAGCCATATAGCATCACTGTATCTGTGGCTTCCCTTGCTTCTCACTGCTTTCATCTAGTGACTTCCTTGAAACTCACTATTTAAAACCAAACAAAAACAAATGAATGTGATACCAATGAACTAATAAGCCTAGTTGTGTTTTTTCAAAGAATATTTGTTTCTCTAATAAAACAGTACAGGTGTTTGTGTGCATGTGTGTGTGTGTGTCTGTCTGTATGTATGCAGGCATGCATGTATGTATATGTATTTGAGGGACACTGTGTAAATCTCTGGTAATGTGCTTGCCTGGGTTCCGCCTCTCACACTACACACACACACACACACACACACACACACACACACAAAATGAAAAGATGGATCATTCTAAGTGACTTTTCCCGTTTTGCAAAAATATTATTTCCTTACCTATAAATGACAAATTATGCTTGAGGCTTGAGATCTTGAGATCTAATATGAAATATCTAAATATTTGCTCTGAAATGCTTGTAGTACAAATGCTATATATTTTCAATTTTTCATTTTTAAAATAATTTTTATTTACAAGGTTTTCATACATGTATTTCATTGAATTTTTCATTCTCCTGTATCTGCTTTCTTACTCCTTTCTGCTTGTCTACATGACCCATCAATGCTTTAGATTGAAAAAAAAATTCTTCCATAACTTGAAAAGAACAAGTACTAGCTGTTTTCTTGATTTCTTTTCTCTAGATTATTTTCTCTGGTTAGAATCTCTTGCAAGCATTTATTTTGATAATGTACTTTGAAAGTGAGTTTCATTCACTCTGGATTTGTACAGTATTATCTTTATGTGCAGTTCCTGAGAATTAGTGCAATGACTGTCATCATCCTTGTTGGAACATTGCCAGGACATCTGGCAAGATTTCTAATATATAAAGCAAGTTATGCTGTATCTATCTGAACAAATTTAGTCATTAGATATCCTGTAACATCTACACTCATGTAATTCTCTGCTGTGATCAAATTTTTCTAAGTGGAGTAAAAGAAAAAGAAAATTTAGAAAGAAATACAGAGCTCATCCTTTATCTTGATAAAGCACCTCACATTTCAGTAAACTATAAAACCAAAAATATGATTATAAATAGTCTTTTATGTTTTCCTGTTGGTAGGCATTTTCTTTCAGTAGCACATGTTTTTAATTGCCAAATCAATTTCAGCTTTACCTTTAAAGAAAAAATTACTGCAGTTTGCTGCATCTGTCAAATGTGACAGGCTAATTCTTTGAACTCAGTGTACATGAAATGTGATTTCTATTGGTTTCCTGAAGTATAGCGGAGCTTATTTCTTGACATGTCCTTTACTGTAGTTAAGATTCCACAGCACAGAACAGACTGCTTATTTTGAGGTTTCAAAGTATAGCTCATTTACAAGAATAAGCTTTCCAATATCTGCTATCAGTCTGAGAGTTTTTGTGTTTCACCAGAAACGCGCACATACAAAGGAGCTCATTCTCTTACACAGGATGCTGCCACTTGGATAGAATGTAAAGTTGATTTGTATTATAAATTAACTCTACAATTATCGATGGTTCCATCTGACTTGTACACATTCAGAATCTGCAGTATCCAAGTTATCAATAATAAGAATGCTGTGTATGAAATGTAATGGGGTGCGTCAGCTGAATCCAAGTTAAATATTGCAGTAAATGTTGCTCAGCTTTGCCATCTGTTACACACTCTTTCTGCATAATATTTTAATTCATTAAGCATGTCTTTTTCCTTTAAGAAAAGAAAAAAAAACATAACTTACTCTCTCTACAGTGAAAGACCTGTAAGAACAAGTCTCTGATCATCAGCCTTTTCCATGTCCCTACTTTTAGTCTAACTTTTTAGAACTTTGTGGTGTCACTAAAACAAACAGTAATAGTCCTTAGAAATAAGAGCATGTCTATCTCCAAGTGTCACTGCTATTAAGTCCCATTAACTTTTTGAACTAGAAATAAATTTGGCCCTGAAATAGTATTTCTGAAATTTCTTTTTCTTAGAAGTAATGATGGAATGAAATAAGACTTGATTTTACTGAATGTAATAGAAAACTCACAGTGTATCAATTCCTGCTTAGTGAGGACTGTAGTCTCTGGTTTGTATAGAAAGCACTCCACATGTATAGTGTAGAACTTAGGACATTCAAACCCTATTACTCTCTGTAGTAATAGGAGCGGCGGGGCTGCGTCCCTAGCACCCTGGCCGCCTGGCTAGCTTATGCCCCGAAATAACAACACACAAACTGTATTCTTTTAAACACTGCTTGGCTCATTCTGCTTGGCCCATTAGCTCTAGCCCTTACTGGCTAATTCTGATATCCCAATCAACCCATCTCTAATAAACTGTGTAGCTCCAGTCTTACCAGGAAAGATTCAGCATGTCTGACCTGGCGGCTTGCTTCATCGTGTGCGTCTGCCCGGGAGAGCGGAGCTCTCACCCTCTGTGAAAACAAAATAAGAAACTCCTTTCCAAAG
>NC_022026.1:33934539-33949028 GCF_000317375.1 Microtus ochrogaster
GCCGCCTGGCTAGCTTATGCCCCGAAATAACAACACACAAACTGTATTCTTTTAAACACTGCTTGGCCCATTCTGCTTGGCCCATTAGCTCTAGCCCTTACTGGCTAATTCTGATATCCCAATCAACCCATCTCTAATAAACTGTGTAGCTCCGGTCTTACCAGGAAAGATTCAGCATGTCTGACCTGGCGGCTTGCTTCATCGTGTGCATCTGCCCGGGAGAGCAGAGCATGGCCTCTCTGAGAGGAGCTGCATGGTTTCTTAGCTCACTTCCTCTTCCTCCCAGTATTTTGTTCTGTTTACTCCTCCCACCTATGTTTTACCCTATGAGGGCCAGCCAAGCAGTTTCTGTATTTTTTAACCAATGACCTTCCTCCATCAGCTCTCCTTGTGTTAAGGAGGCTTAGAAGACATAAGTAGAAGCACACTGCCTGGAGTTGACCTCCATGAAGTTTCTTTTCCTGACAAAATCTGGTTCAAAATGCCACCCCTCTTCTGCCACCACCATCCCTGCCCCAAGAAATAAAGCTAATTTTGCTCCCTTGTGGCTTGCAACTCTAATAAAACTACTAAATGAAAGACACTTAGGTGTCACTGAAAACCATTTGCCAAATAAACTATTGTGTCCTGAAAAATTAAGCACTGTTGGACCTGACAATTTACCGTAATTGTAGAGTTACAGCAGAAAATATACAAGTTCTGGATTCTGGCCAATTTGTGTTTTTTCAGTGTTGTTCTTGGCAGCTCCCTATGTTGTGAGTAGTCCATTCTTCTACTTCACCCCCTGTTATTAATTTGTAAAATGAAAGGAATCATTGACCCTTGAATTGTGCTATTACACATGCTTGAGTAATTTAATTTACAAAGAATTTCATTTATTTTATTTATTATTTACGCTCTACCTATTTCCAAACCATGTGCACTGGCTTAGTCTTAACTCATTCTAATTCACTTCAAATGTGCATTTTCCCAATCCCTGTTTTGATGAAGATTTGTCTTTACTCACTGTTTCACATATTCTGTGCCATGGTACTCTATTGAGTATTATTATAACATTTCTGAGACACCTGAAAATGACTGAATTAGCAACACACCAAGTAATGGTCCTTTGGGAAAGAAGACAGACTTTCCAGTTTTGTATCTAATTCTCTCAGTTATGTGATCTTGGGAAAGTCATCTGCTATTTCTTTCTCAGGTTTACTCAGATTTAAATGTAAGGATTAGAGCCACATGCTGTATCTCATGCCTATAGTGTTAGCACTCAGGAATCCTGGGGAAAAAGGATTGTCATGAATTTAAAGCTAGTCTGACTTACATAGTTTCAAACCTGTAGGGCTCTGTAGTGAGACTGTTTCAAAAATTAAGTTTCATAAAAATGTAGGGGTTTGTGTTTATTTTCTGTAACTTTATAGGGTGATAATAATGCAATAAATACCTATTACTAGTACTAGGTACAGCAACTGGAAATTCTAGAGCAACATTTATGTTTTTGAGCCCTAACAGACAAATGACAGATAGTGATGACAAAATAAAATGCCTGATTTGTGAAATGTATTGTATTCAAGGGAGAGCCTTGAATACATTGACTTGATAAAACTCCTGCTAGAGTGAGTAGTTCAAGCGAAATATACAGAAAGAAAAGCAAATATGAAACTAAAGCTGCAGTTGGAGAATAGGTATAAGAAAGAATAAATCAATCTTGTACAGAGCTCTTTCAAAAACAGAAATCTTATCACCAGTATCAGCATTTATGTAATATTTTCTTTATTCTAAGCACCTGTCTAAAATAACAATTTTCCAGTAGTAAACTCTTTAATAGTATTCTGGCTACAGTAATTCTAATAATTACATTTCTCCTACTTGATAATATTGTCATCCATAGAATCTTAGTTGCCCACTGTTGTTCAGCCTAGTGGTAGAACTGAGATTCGAACTAAGAAGGTCTAGAATTAACACCTTAACCAAGGTGCTTCACCACTACCCGTCGACTAAGAAGTGCATTCCTTTGTTTGAATCTGCTAGTAGAGCCCCTTCTCACATGTTCTCATATGTACTTATTCTGATTTTTGACTACTGGGAGAACTGAAAAGGTCCAAAGTCCCTCTTGAACATTCATTATATGAGTTCTGAATTTAAACCCAAATCTTCATTCCTTCAAACATTTACTCATTGATCTTGTGTCTGCTTTGCTGCCATCCCTCAGAATAAACCTTCTTCAACATGATAATTGTAAGAGAATTATTTAAAACATCACCCAGTTTTTGCCATTGAATTCTGCATTCTGTTTTACATCTGTTTGGGTAACCATATTTTTTTAAATAATTATTTATTATGTATACTATATTCTGTCTGTGTGTATGCCTGTAGGCCAGAAGAGGGCACCAGACCCCATTACAGATGGCTGTGAGCCACCATATGGTTGCTGGGAATTGAACTCAGGACCTTTGGAAGAGCAGGCAATGCTCTTAACCTCTGAGCCATCTCTCCAGCCCTGGGTAACCATATTTTGAAAAAGGCTTTTAAGATTAATTGGACTGGTTCAGGGTCTCCACTACACATTCGATGCTGGGCCCTCACTAGGATCCTTCCTGTTGTTGCCCTGTGTTATACCTATCCTGCAGCTTAGGGTCTGCAGGTCAGGTCCCTTCACGTGCTCCAGCAGATCATAGATGGGGTGAATGTTGGGGCCATAAAACAGACCAATGACTCTTTGCAATGGACACTTGCAAGTAGTGATGTATGGACAAAGGGGTATACAACATTTGGTCACACTGCAGTTTCCATGACAAGATTTTTAATTTCTTCCTTTTATTATTTTTCTCATTTTTTTCACGTTTTTCTCATGAATTTTGTTTTATTCTGGTGGGATTGCAGGCACGGAGAGTAAATACGAAAGGATCAAGATTCATGATATGGAAAAAACACATAGAATATATAACGTTTATTTTAAAAAATAATAATTGGAAGGCAGAATTGTGGTATGGTTCAGAAGTTAAGAGCACTGCCTGTTCTTCCAGGGTACCCATGTTCACTTCCCAGCACCTACATGGTGTCTCACAACTATCTGTAACTTCCTGGGGATCGGAAAATATGATACCCTTTTCTGACCTCCATGGCCATGTTAATGATATGATGCACACAGATATAAATGCAGGTAGACAATACATACAAAATATTTTAAAAGGGTAATTAGAATATTCAACTATTTCATTGAATACTTATTGTGTAAAAAAATGTAGCAGATGCTGCAATTTGGAGTGCGACTAGAACGAGATTCATATATATTCATATCTATAATCATGCATGTGCTCTGCTTTTTTATTGTTAGCTAAGATGGTGCAGTTATCTTTAAGATACAAATTGATGGGTAGATCTATTGCCTGTGCTTATTTAAGTCTGGTTTTAAATAAACACCAGCTTGCTAGGTGCATCACAGAGTTACAAATCTATGTGCAGAGACTACTAATGACTCTTGTATTTCTCATAGTACTTAGAACCAGTCATTTTGCAACATAAAGAATGATGGAAATTTCTGAATGAATGAATGATTGAGCAAGTCGATAAGTGATTGAAAGAGTAAAATATAACATTAATTAATGGTATCCTTCAGATCATTGTCCATGTGATGCCACCATTAATTCTATTTAATATGAAAGACAGTTCTACTATGTGCCCAAATTTCTTTAAAGCTTTATTTGCCAGGTTTAAAATATAGAGAACTAGTGATTTCCCCAGAAATATCTGAATGAAGTATTTGAAAGACAGCAAGGTAATTCATCAGGCAAAAGTATAAGTCTTTATAGTATTGATCAGTCCCCAACTCTGTTTGAAAGACTTGCTGTTATCATCTGAGTAGCTGTCTGCCACCATGTGATCACAGTAGAAGCATTTTCTAGGTTATCACTATGGGGTACTCCTGTGGTGCCAATTATTTGACTGACATTGTTATCCTAGCTGAAAATGCAATAAAACTACTGAATCTGTACCCTGACCATAAAATGGCTTTTGTATAAAGCATCACACAGTCACACAGTCAAGTTCAGATCAGATTTTAATATTGAAATGTTTTACCTTCCTAGATATTGCTTTATATGACTGGGATATTTATATATATATATATATATATATATATATATATATAACATAATATTTTATATCTGAAAATACATATGTATTTTCATTGTGTATAAATAACAAATAAAATATCCTGCCTGTGTTTGAAAACTTCCAGCATCTAATTTGTGAATAGATGGTTATCTTTTCTGGTAAAATCTTAACAGTATGTGTTTTTTAACTTTACTGATAATTAGCTTTGGTAGAAATTCTTTTTGTAGTGTAGTTTTAAGTCATTTTAAAAAGAAGTTGGTATTGCATTAGGCAAGAACCTCAATGAAGCAACTCCGTGATGCAACACTAAGACATAATGGGATGGGAGAGGTTCTTTCATTATGTCGGAGATTTTGATAGTGTTAGGCTATAATTAATTAACATTCCATTAATGATCTGCGAGGAGTATCAGTAAACAACACTTTAATTAAGTTCATGGGTAATAAATTAATGGATGCAGAAAATACCACTGAAGACAGGAAAATAATTCAGAGACCAGAAATAATACTACATAATATTGTAACATGAATTGACTACATCTCATCCCCTACTCCACCAAAATATGTTCTTAACATTTGTAGGTTTATAGAAAAATAAGCAAGCATGGAAAAGAAGGGGCTAACTGTGTCAATCATTGCATAGTCTCATGATAGAATAGTTTATTATGTGGTGGGGTTCTGACTATGGTTCTTCATATGAGCATTTCGGTTTTGTGCAACTTAGAAAGAAAATAACTAATTATGTCATCCAAATGAGAGGTTTGTAAAGAAAGTATCTTATGTTGAATACAAACTATTAGCCAGTCCTATTAAATGAATTCTCTGATTTCCTATGCTCAAAAACAATTACAAAAATACCCAAGGTCTTATATACATTTAATGGTGGAGTTGTATTTGAACCCTGATACTTATATGACATATCTAATATTAGTATGATAGACAGTATGTATCTGCATATGCAAAATAGGTCTGGAGGCATTTATTATGAATTAAACTGGTCTGTTACTCTGATAAGCAAGCACCTAAATTACAGACTTTGATTGTACGGGACTATTTCTTTGAGTTAATGTTTGTTTTATTTTTGTTGTTATTCTTAATTTTTAATTTTCTAGGCGAAAAAATGCTGACACTTAAGAAGCATTTAGTATTAGTAAAAGATAGAGATTCAAACTCTGACCTTACAAAAACCTAGATGGACAGTTCTTTGCAAATCTATTGGTCCCTATAGTTCTGATTCTGTATCTGGAAAAACAAAGTTGAACTAGATAGTGCTCAGAGTTTTGTGTAACTCTATTCTCTTCCCAAGCATCCTAAATACTCCTTCTTTTTTCAATGTAAATGTTATATGAAAATTGCATGAAAGTTCATAAAAGAAAATTTGACATGTAAAATTAACATCATTACAATGAATGAGTTCATGGTATACCTTGCTGTAGATCGCTTTAGTTTTATTTAAGTAGATGTGCACACGTGGTATCATCAGCTAAAGTCTGTAGTTTACATTGCAGTTCACTTCTTGTGTTGTACATTCAATAGATTGCTGTTATAATCCTTGGAGTCTTTGGCAGCCACAACCTTTTATTTTATTTGGAGGTTCTTTTTCCAAGTTTGATGACCAAATCCAGAGTCCTGGACATGCTAAATGTGTTCTCTACTACTCAGCCCCATTACTGATTATTTTACTGCGCCCACAGTTTTGCCTTTTTCAGAAGTTGAAATCATACAGTATGCAACTTTTCCCAATTCACCTGTCCTAGTTTATTCTCTGTTTGCTGTGATGATAATGAAACACTGACCAAACCCAGCTTGGAGAGGAAAGGGTTCATTTCAGATTACAGTCTATCACTAAGGGAAGCCAAAGCAGGAGCTTGAAGCAAAAACCACAAAAAAAAAAATGCTGCTTACTGGCTTGCTTCCTACCCTCTGCTTACCTAGCTATTTTATACCCCCCAGGATTCCCCGCTTAGGGATGGCACTGCCCACAGTGGGCTGGGCCCTCCTATATTAGTCACCAATCCAGAAATGACTCACTGACATACTCATATTCTGGTCTGATCCAGACAAACCCTCCAGTTGGCATTCTTTCAGATAACTTTGGGGTATGTGTAGTTGTCAGCCAAAATTAACTAGGAAACTTGTCAATAACTCTTCCCCCCCCCCATGTCTTTTTGAGGCTTGCTTAATGGCTTTTCTGTTTTTTTCTCCATAACTTTATTGATGTTGAGAGCAATCAAAATTCTCTGTAGTATTTTCAAATATCTGATTTGGTATATCATTTGGCTAGGTGACAGCTCTCATTTATGCAAACACTAAGAATTCTTTTACTTTTTTTCGGTTATAATAAAGGCTTTATCAGTTAAACCCTCACCCCCGTTCTAGTGTTCCAGTCCCAAGCACCACATGTGCTGGGCAAGTACTCTACCAGATTACATTGCTACCAGGCCCACCTCCCCTGTTGATTTTGGCCTCCTGCCTCATCCTTCTCAATAACTAATTACAAGGGCTGGTGTCCTAGCCTGGCTGCCCTCAAGGTTTTAGTATATGGATCATCACTATGCCAGTGTGCCAGAGGTTATATTCATGCAAGACCGGGCCCAAGTCACTGCTTATCAATCCCCACTGTTACAGGCCTAAGCCCTGTCATTCCACTTCACCTTTAACTCTATGCATCCCCCTGTCATACAACAGCTCCAGATTTGGGGTAAAAACAAAAGACAGTGGACATCTTCAGGGATCACATGCCATACACGCAGCACACTCACTGCACAACTGAGTACAAGGTTCCTCCAGGAAGACACTACCTCAAGCTTTCTAGTGTATGGGCTGAAAACTACTTGGCCCTGACTCCACAAAACTAGGTTCTAAGAAGGCTGTTACTGTGTTGCTTATTTTGTAATAATGAATAGTAGTGGTTCATTGGATGTATGACTAGAAAGGACCATCCAATGAAACAAAAACAAAATAACCCTTTCAAGACATGTTCCAGTTTGGCTTGGCCCCTGAAGACTGCACCAATTTGAAGTTTATCACTATGGTGTCACTTCCCTTGAGATTAGGAAGGACTCTTGGCAATGGGTTGCTGGGCAAATCGGCTGTGTTTTTAAGAACACAGAACAAGTTTTTAAGCATCTGAAGTTCCAATGTGTGTGCTACGGTTTACTGAGTGTCTTAGTTCTATCTCTTGACTTTGGTCATTCCCTCTATAAAATGAAGGGAGGTGCAAGATGGTTTGCATAGTATCTCTGAACTCTGAAATGTGATTCTCTCAGCTCACCTCCTGGTATTACAAGAGAAAAAAGAAAACAAAGCAGAAATGAACTCATCTAAATGAGATCGTGGAGCAAATTCTTGGTATTATTTGCACTAGAGGTCTAGATTCTGCTGTTGGTCTACCTTTTATTCCCTAATTTTTTAAATATTATATATTAATATATATATTAATATTGTGATTTTGTTATTTAATATTAAAAACTTGCCATTCTTATGTGCCATTGGTTGATTGTGTAATCTAAAAGCTGAGACTAAGAGGAACCACATTTTCTGGTTTATTTGAGCTTTGTCTGTTTAGTGAATACCCACCCAGCCTTATTCCTAAAATGTTGCGGGAACTCCTTCAGGAAACACTAAAATACATGATTATCAGGTGTTCTAAAGACTAATATTTTGCAACTTCTTTTTTAACCATTGAAGTAGTTATTCTCACATAATACGCCAGATCCAAAAGGATAGTGAATATTTCTTTCTGTCCAGCACAGCATGTGAAGAATGGGTCTACTGAGAGCTAGTAGAAGAATATGCTTCTCAAGCTGGTACCTCTATTTCTAGTGAGGTGACAGACTTACTACAGTGAAATCACCTGGGGCTTAAGTCATCAGTAAGAAGAAAGGTCAGCGAGTCAGCCTTCCCCTTGACTTGGGTGCCGTTTCAGTGACTTCCAGTATCCCTTTGTCTACATTATAACTGTATTCAAAAAGACATAGGCTTAGATATAGAGATACTTTTCTCATACTGATGCTTAACTATGCATAGAGTACTGGAATACATGTTTTAACTTAAATATCACCTTTAAAACAAGAAGATCTCAATCCTTTTAGTGTTTAACCTCTTAGATCTGAGAGGTGAATATGTCCATATCAAATTAGAGTTATACTACAGTAACTATAATTAAGGAGTGACACGAAGACATTTTTTAATAGCAAACCTGCTAAATCGGAAGTTTTGAACAGTTTGGCTAATCAATCAAGGTTAACACATTCTTTTTTAACACGATAGTCAATTTTTTTTCTAAATAAATGTCTGATACTAGAAATATTTTATGTCTTGCTGTTAGAGAAGCTGGGGAGACACTAGATTTCTATCAGTTCTCCTTGCAATCATAGTTTTGATTTAATTAACAGAGAAAATTTGCATATGCAATAGGGGATAGAGTGTGGATTTTACTTCTTTAATAGTTTGACAAGCAGATTGCAACAAACAAGGCATTTGGAAGCCTGTTAAGGTCCCAGAGGCCTTATAAATATGCAGCACACTTCTCTGTATTTCCCCAGGTCCCTGAGCTAGAGACATGATGAATAAAATTAAAACCACCAGATCTCTTTGTATAGCTTTCAGCGACCACTAATCTAAGCCGAGTAAAGACTATTTTGCAGGTGTACTTTCAGTAGTAGAAAAAGTAAACTGCAATACAATAATGTGTTTTGACTTTGTGTAGATTTTTCCTAAACTGGAATATTTTTCTCCTTTCTCTTTGATGATCCATTTCCTTAAACCCAGTTCTGAGAGTAAAACCACTTACACCTCCTTAGGTTTGTTTTATGTTTAATAGTGCTTTTGAGATAGATGTGGGACAAAACATGTAGATAAAGTATTTCTTGAAAGTGATATATTTTTTATTTATAAATACATGTTTGAAATAGCATAATCCATCTAGAAAAAAATCTTTTTGAAGTTGATTTTAATAGATTAATACCATTATTGCTTGCTTTATTTATAACCATTCTTGATTGAATAGATCTCCCTGGTCCCTTTTTTTCAAGGATTTCTTCAAACTTATGGAAATTCATGCTTTTGTCTTGAAGTCATATGTTACTTAGGGATGGTGGAATCTGTTAGAAGACATATAAGAATAATTAATATAAAGCTCAATTCAAAGTATTGATATTTGCATCATAGTTGACCATAGTCTGTAGAAAAATGGTATAATTCAAAGCTTTTTCCCATAATCTATAAATCCATAAAAGGTGAATATTGCTTTAATATTACCCATGTCAACCAGTTTTGTACACTATCTAAAAGGACTATCTTTTCTACTGTTTACTCTGAGGAAAGGGAAAGTCTCTTGATTTAAAACCCATATCGGAATGTTGCTTTTAAGAAAGCAAAGAAAATGATGGGTTATGAAAATTTTATTTACTGATTAAGAACTCAGTTGTAAAGCTTAGGGAATGGGAAAACTAATTTGTCAAATTATACCCTTAGAGTTCAACAATAAATAGAAGTCTCCCGAGTTTTTCTGGAACAGAAGGCACCTGTATTTTGTCTTAATGTGCCTGTGCCTTCAGAACTGCAACTGAATCACACCCAGAAGTGCTAAATTGTAATTCCCAGTAACCACTTTCAGAGCAGTTTTGAAAGAATATATCCAAATAACAAGCCAATTGAATTAAGAAAAGTATATTCTTTTACCAAATGTATATCTAATTCTTTCCTGTTACTGTCCTCTTGAAAGTTGTATTTAATCTTTTTGATTTTTAGCAGCTTCATCCAGAGGAATGGCATGATGTCAAGTAAGATAAGAAATCATTTGACTATGATAGTAGAAGTTCTCTGAATTAACCATTGCTGATAATTTTGACTGTGTGTGTGTGTGTGTGTGTGTGTGTGTTGTATCTTACCCAAAATAGTCTTTTCTGTAATACAGAACAAAATTTATTGCTTGGATCATGATGAACATAGCAAATTTCATGTGCTATCATGTTTTAAGGTTCTATTACCTTTCTGGAAATGCTTTAACTGTTGAGATACTAGAATGTCATAACATAATTGTGTGTCAGATTTAGGATTAGAAATGAAAGGTATTTGTAGACTGAAGGTGACAAATGCTTTCCTGACCCAGTGTGTTAATCTTCAGCAATTTGCATGTGGTCAGATAGTCAACAAGTCAGAAATAGCACAAGTGTGTATCTAACATCTATTTCTCAGCCTATCTAATTCCTGACAAGAAAGTATTTGTTTGTGACTCCTAATCACAACTGAAACTCTTTAGGAATAGCCTGTACCTGCCTGATGAAAATATTAGTCTATGAGATAGATATGGTTCTTACATTTTTGATACAGCAGTTATAAAAATTCAGTAAGTTCCCGAACTCACATAGATAATGTATACTTTTGGAGCTAGTATTCTTACTGAGTTACATCTGAAATGCAGGTCCCTTACACTTTTTCAGGTCGTTAATGAGTGTCTGTTCAAAGACAAATTGCTCCCTAGACAGGAACATTTTATAACTCTATTCCCATTTCCATACATTTATGTTCAAATGAAGGCCTGGTCCCAGTTGGCAAATTTTGACATTTCTTACAACAATAGAATTTTACTAACTCACATGAAGGTATTTTAATAACCACTATGGCCTTTCTAATGTATGGTGACTAAATTTCAGCACAGTATGTTTTCCATTTGTAAACACAATCTCAGTGTAGTCACTGGAACGCTACACTTACATATTTAAAATGGAACCTACAGGGCTGGTGAGATGGCTCAGCAGTTAAGAGCATATGTTGTTCTTCTACAGGATCCAGGTCTGATTCCAAGAATCTACATGGCAGCTCACAATGGTCTGGAATTCCAGTTCCATGGGATCCAATGCTCTCTTCCAGCATCCGTTTTGCTAGCTTTTCCCCATTGTTCCTTTGTAGTAATGTCTTCCCTTGGTTTGTCACTTTCTGCTTGTCCTACTCTTAGATCCCTAGGTGAAAGAACCATACTCTCTCACATTGTCCTTTTGGGCAGGACAGAAATATGGGTACCAGGTCATACTGCCATAGAGTGGGATTTAGAGCTTAAAATTTCAGACAACAGATAAACATTTGTTTGTCTTCCTTGCAATGACAAAGTGCCAGAGCAAGAGACAGGCCTGTTTAAGACATTCTGATTGATTTTAAATAGGATTAGCTGTGAAATTAGTCTGGGAGCCATGTATCTAAATTGCAATACTGGAGCATGATTGGAATGTCTATAATCTTCATCAGTCCTATAATAGTGGCATGTTGTCATTGAACAGCATGCTTATAAAGAAAAGGGTGAAAACATAGAAAAACGGAATAGAGTCTATGTAAAGATGACTAATATTTGGGTTTAGTCTTAAGAACTGATTCTCCATTTTTTATAATCTTCACCCTAACCCATCGTGATATGAATTATTTTTAACTGGTTATAATGTACAATATTGAATATAAACAGCACCAGCAAGTATATTGAATACTTTTACATGCTTTTTAAAATGAAACTCATATAGTGAAGGAGTTTGTCTAGTTCATCATATAGCTTTAAACCAAGAGTACTCTTGATTACTTAGCAAGCCATGCACTTAACATCTCTGAAGGGGAAGCCCCAGCCAATCACCTTGTTTGTAGGGCGGGTACCCCTTAGGCCAATATTTACCTATAAATCTGGCGGGTGTGCTCCCCGCCTTCTCTTTGTTTGCTGCCTTTCGCTGGAAGCCTGGCTTTGTAAGCTCTCCCCCTTCTTCACCTTATTAAAGCTGATATTAAAGCTAGTCTGATTAATTCTATTTGCCGGTAGTTTACGCCCCTTCACATCTCATGTGCTATAGGTCTCCCATTTCAAATTTTATTGTGACTAACAGTTCTCTTGCAGTGACTTTATTCTTTAATATTTTTGTTAATTCATGTACTTTATTGAAAACTTCTTCATAGATAATTTGAGAGCTTTCCAATCTTTTTAGGGTGTCACTACACCCCTGGATAGTTTGCAGGTAAATGTCCAAAAGAACTGTGAACTCTACCCAACAAATATAGGTTTGTTAAGAGGGATATCTGAACAGCCAGCATGTATATAAAATCTTGCTGGTTAAACTCATATAAAAACAAATCTTTATTTATGTAACATTATTCTATAATATTGGGTGTTCAAATGCTAGTTTAAAAATGCTTGACTTTCAATATATATGGACATTTCTTAGTCTTTTCAGGAATGTTCAAAATGAATCACAAATATAATACATATTTAATGCCTATAATCTTTTCTATTTGGTTGGCCTTAACAGTAGGATATTTATCTCTTCATTTACAGTGTACATTTAATAGGCTTCCCCGGCAGTTCTCTCTGGCCATTAGCTGCCTTATTTATGCCTTAACACCTTGAGTGGCTACATCTCATTTAACTTATTGCTCTTTAACTCTTTAAAATTCTTATAACTCAACCCTAGAAACAGCTTAACATCACCTGAGGAACATTTAAAATATACTGATGCCTAGGTTCTATCCAAGACTGATTAAATCTGAAGGTTGGAGTTCAGAGAACCATAGTCATAGTTACCAACTTTTGAGCAGTGCCTCTCAGGAGACTACTAGGAGCAATGAAAACCATATTCTGATTCTTCATTCAACCCCTCAATTTTTTTTTTGCTTGGAAGTCATGTATTAGTATTTTTTATCAGCTTCAAATGTCACCACAACATGCATCAGGATTCTGGAGATAAGACTATATTTGAAGACATACTATTTTTAAAGACTCGTTTACTATGGCTTATGGCTTATGAGGCAAAGGAATTGAACTGCCATGAACAAAGGCAAAGGACATTGACCAGTCACAGAATATGCATATGTGGGAGTTGTCATTGTAGCCTGATCCTTAGAAGGGGTACAGAGGGGGTGGAGATGTTAGATAGGTAAGCAAGAGCCCTGTGCTGAAGGACTTTGGATTTTATGTCAAGAACTTTCAGGCAGATTAGATACATAATTTGTGAGGCCCTCCTTTGAAAGTCCTTTATAATTTCAAGACAGCAATGGTGGTACCTACCTGTAAACCCAACATTTGGTAGGAAATGGCATGAGAATCATGAAATTTTATGCCAGCCTAGGCTAAACAGGAAGATATTGTCTCAAAAAAAAAAGCCACTTCAAGCATGAAGCACTTATGGGTCCCTATGTTACTACATGGCTTATGTCTAAGAAGTGGGTTCTAACTGTATTCCAAAGGTGATTAGGGCCTGTAAAGACCTACTCAAGAGAGAATTAAGTATCATAAGGATTATTCTGACTACATGGTATAAAATTAGACTTCTGGGCCTAGAACCAAGGTCCTGCCAATTGCTTTTAGAAGCCATTATATATCCATGTGCTTATTTTTTATAATAATATTTAAAAATTATAATACAATTACATTATTTCTCCCTTTTTACACTCCTCCCCCTAGCCCTTCCCATGCACCTCCTTGTTGTCAAATTCAAGTCCTCTTTTTCTTTAGTTGTTGTCCACACACGTCTGCATGTGTGTGTATATATGTGCATATATACATATATATATAGTGTGTGTCTATATGGTTTTTCTTGAAAGCATAAATACAACCTTTGCAACCATATAATGTTACCTCTGTGTGTATGGTTATCAACATGACATCCTAAATAATACCTGAAAAATGAGGAAACAATTATTAGTGCTATAACTTGAAGGGTCGGAATGCTGAGAACAGAAGAAATGGACTTTCCCCAAGGAAGAGTCCCTGAATTTGTTTCTATAATTTTAACTGTTGCAATGGTAGTGGTAACAATAGTAATTGAAATAGCTTCTAATGGCCTGCCTCTTAAAGACCTACATGAGCAAGCAAAGTATATATTGTGATCCTTGGCTTATATAAAAGGAAACAGTTAAGTAATTTGCCAGAAGTCACACAATTAATGATAATAATAGGACTGAATCAGCCTTTCAGACATCTGATATGTTAATAGTTCTAGGTTTATCATTAACACCTACTTAGAGAAGCAATTTTTGTTAATTAATTAATTAAATTTTCTCTGTCGATCAGTTTCCCCTCTCTTTCTCCTCTTCCCCATCCAGCCGCTCCTTCTTCTTTCTCTGGAAGCAATTTTAAAATCAAATTTTCAAGAGACTTTACTAAATTGTAATTAAAGTCAGTGTCTGTTGTTCTCAATACATGCAAAGAGTCACTTTTTGTTTTTTTGTTTCCTTTTTTGGATTTCAGAGACAAGGTTTCTCTGTAGCTTTGGAACCTGCCCTGGAACTAGCTCTTGTAGTCCAGGCTAGCCTCAAACTCAGAGAAATCTTCCTGCCTCCAGCTACCGAGTGCTGGGATTAAAGGCATGTGTCACCACTACCCATCCACATGTCTTTTTTTTTTTTTTT
>NC_022026.1:33949328-33961557 GCF_000317375.1 Microtus ochrogaster
TGTTTTTAAGTAAGTTCCAGGAACCTCTTGTGTGAAGAGATATTTATTTTCTTCTGGCCAACCTCTAAAAACATATGTTACTTAAAGCTTTCACTTGCCTTTCTGATAAAAAAAAAAAATGAAATTAAACCAAGTACTCACCAGTCTTTTTTTTCTAAATTGAGTATTTGCCATTTTTTTTCTCCTGGGGGTTGAATGTAAATTAGATGGAGTGAACTATTAAATTATTTGGTCTAAAACCAAAACAATAAATAAATAAAAAGAAACAAAAATTAGCTTTTCCAATTTATCTCATGTAAAACAATATCTACTGTGGTTACCCTATTTTAACACTATATTTAATTTTGCATGTTAAAACTTGATAGATTAAATACAGTCAGAAATACTATATTGATCCTTACTAAATAAATTGATCATTTGGAAATATATGCAAAAAAAGTATTTCTCAAATGGCTGGTCAATAGTATTCCAGACATATCCATTAAAGTAGGAA
This sequence comes from Microtus ochrogaster, assembly GCF_000317375.1. Lineage (NCBI taxonomy): Eukaryota > Metazoa > Chordata > Mammalia > Rodentia > Cricetidae > Microtus > Microtus ochrogaster. The sequence goes on from NC_022026.1 coordinate 33,949,822, forward strand.
GTAGCTGACAGGTCAGATAAGAGTTCTCTAATTAAATGAAAGAGAAGGTTGGATGGAAACAAAATGTTTAAAAAGATGTGTGAACCTACTAAGGATTTAAGCCAATAAGTGTAGCTTAGAAATTATATAATGCCAACTATAAACTTGGTAATATGACTCTGATATTACCACAACATCTCTCATATATCTACCTTCTTTTCTGCTCAGTTCTAATAATTTTTTTCTTTTAATTCTCTTTGTTCTTCTTTCTGTTTGTTATTCTTTTGTATCAAGACTGGAGCTTTAGATATTGGAAGATTTATTCTTTCATAGTACATATAACAACTAAATTTGGGGAATGTTTGTTTTATAAATATTTCATTATTTTCATAGAATGTTTGAGTTGATTTAGGTGTTTATTTTCTTATTGTAATTTAAGCAGTTAGACTTAATTATACTCTTTGGGAAAACAACATTCTTTGAATAGTGTCGGTTTCACATTTTTTTTATTCCCTTGTATTTCCAAGTATGTTTGTAATTTGTATACAAATGGTGATTACAGTTCAGAGTGGCTACTGCAAGAAATATTATTTGAATTTCAAAACTACCTTACTTTTCTTGTGATATTACTATGTTAAAGCTATATAAATTTAAATCGTAATAAATCAGGCTTGTAGAATACAAGATGCTTGATAGAGATTATAGATAAAGTATTGAAGAAAGTTATTTTGCCGAATACATTGACTGGATCCGATTTATACTCCACCAGTCACCCATTTACTTTTGTATCCTGAGTAGGTTCACAATTTATGTTTCCCTGTTATTGTGGCTTGTTTGTCTTTTGTTTTCTTTCACTGACTAATGCCAGACTGTGCAAGATTTTTCAAAGATAATTCCGTTATTATTGTAGTATTTTAGTTATTTATGAGGACTTGAAAATAATGCAGTAATATTGTGCAGCATATAGATCTTAATTTATGTATGGAACAACTGAGACCCAGAAAGAAGCAAGATCTACAGTGAACAACATTTTTCTAATGCATTTATTTTATTGAAGATTGTTTCTACAGAGCTTTGTAAAGTATTTTAAGAAATTACATTTTCCTTTGAATTGTTTGATTTATAGTTGTACATATTAGTTGCAGGAGGCAGACTAGTTTTTTTCTTATTTTATTTCCGATAGATAATTACAAGAATGTCAAGCAACCATATAAAAAATCGATAGAATCGATAGAATTCAAATCTACATAATCATACTTTGTAATAAAGACTTAATCTCTGCATTAACTTATTCTCTAAACTGAGGTATGCTATCATTTTCATTTGTAATATATTGGTATCCATATTGGCAGTGCTTATTTTTGTATAAACTTTCTTTTTATCTTTTAGTCAGGTGTATTTCTATGTAATCCTGGCTGTTCTGGAACTTGCAATGTAGACCAGGCTCATCCCAAACTCATAGAGAACCTCCTGCCTCTGCATCACAAGTGCCAAGTACTTGGATTAAATGTATGTGCCATCATGCCAGGCTGCCATTACTTCTTAACAGTCATCATCTAAACAGTTACTTTAGACTCTTTTTCCCACCAGCTGATTTTTATACTGTCCTGAGATAAATTTCAGCATAGTGCATTGGGATTCCCCAAACCAAAATTTTTTAAAAAAAATAGGAAAATCAAAGTAAAAATGTAGCATCTCCAAGCTCATTAGACCTACATAGGAATTTCTCTATTAACACTTAGCCTGTGCTCTAAGCAAACGTAATTACTTGCTGAAATAATTTTGTTTTTATACAATGATCCAGCTATCCCTGAAATTGTTAGCTTTATGCTAGTATTTATGTGCAAGATTGTATAATTATAACCATATTGTACATTATCCTATGTGTATGTATAGTGGGAGTGTGTAATTGCCATCATATGTATATATTACTTCTATTCCCTCTGGAAGCATTAAGATTCTTTCACATATAAGCATGTTATTAATATATTGTGAAAATATTTTAATAATTTGCATGATTATTGTGTTCCATTTTCATTTCCAAATGAGTTGTGTGAATTCATTAGAAACAGCACTCTCATTCTATACATGAAGACCAATCTTTTCAAGTAAGAATTTGCTTCTATCAAGACAGCTGTTTTTAGGTGTTTGTCCAGAGCCCCTTTTGTGGTTTTTAGTCTTTCCAAGGACATAAATTTGTATCCTGGCTGGCTACAGTTGCAGTTCCTGGCTTTAAAAACTATAGAACATATTTCTTTTTCTTTCTGTAAAACCAACTGGCTCATATAAGTATCAGACTCATAACCTTGGCCTCATTAGCACCATGAGCTAACCAATTCTGACATATAGAAATTACACAAGCAACCTATAATAAGAGAAAACAGAGTGGTAAGAAGGCGTATTGGGAAATGATTTTCATTAAAAGCATATCAAAATTGTGACCTGGATTTAAAAACTTATATAAATTTTTGATTGTGGAATTGCTCCATTTTAAGGATGAGAAACAACATTAACAACAGCAGTAGAGATTGAAATCAGGGACGTCACCCTAACACACTACTTTATTTCTTATATAGTGTAGATTTATATAGAACAAGGGTTCTGGCCATCTGTCAGTAATATCTATTTGTCAATTTTCCTGTAGATTTTTGTTCATGAAAATACCACGGGTGGCCAAAGTGAACTAGTCAGTGAAAGTATAAACAGCTCTGCCAGTATATATCAGTGTTGATTTGTAGTTTACTGAATTTTATTCTTCTGTATGTTGTCTTCAATATACAGAAAATAAGGGAAAATTGCTACAGTTCTAGTGATTTGAATAAATAAGATACCAAGATTAGTATTACTATAACGATGGGATTTGATGTAGTTTTTTTGTGAAAATTACAACTGATTGCTGACTGCTAATTGTCTTGAATGCTTCCAAACTTTAAGAAAATCTTTTAGTTTAAATAAATAGTCAATACTTTATAATTAAATTTGGGTTTTGTTTTGTTTACTTTTGAGATTGCACAAGAAAAATATGTGGATTAGATATATCTGACATTATTGATGCTATAGTTAATAATAACAAAGAACAGTCTAGTAAATCTTATAATTTGATTTTTAATATGGAAATTAATCTACCCTGTGATAAATATAATATATACCTATCTAACTCAATTTAAAATCTTGTTGTTAATATAAAGTGAAAATATTTGAGAAATCATGTACTTATATCTTACTTGAATACACTCAAATCTAAAAACTTGTCATGAAAAAAAAACAAAAAACTTGTCGATACAGTTCAGGAGAAAGATTTATTTGATCAGAGTACAGGTTTGAGGCTATTTTTTTCACATTTACTAAAGATACTGTCATGTGTGCGTTCCCCGTGTGGGCTTATTCCTATACCACTAATTTGGAAGGATATTTGTTAGCTGGCCTACTTCCCAGGAACTGTTTTCCACATCTTTGATGCAGAATCAGAAATAAGTAGGGCTTAATTAATTGCAATAAACTTAAATATACTTTCTAGCTCAAGAAATAACAAATTATAGATCAATAGAAAAATAATAGAAGCTAGACATGCAGACTAAGGAAAAATATTAATATCGGTGTCTTATGTAGTACATGGTGTTCTGTAAATAGTGGTCATTGTTATCAATAAGGCCTTCATTAGCTTGTTTCACCATTAGCAAAAATAAATGTTAAAATTAGTACTGTGGATGCTATTATACTTTCAGGGAAGAAAACATGTAATTGAAAACATAAATTAGGCTCACATATGATAAAGGAATCAGTAAGGATTACCTTCAAGACATATAGTAAGATGTTTGATCTTTGAAGACAATTTTTTTTAGACTATATTGGAAAGATCTAGGCAGTATGGCTCAGTACTAACTACTCAGAACAATGAGTAGGGGTATGGAGATTTTTTAGGTAAGCTGAGGTAATTTTATGAAACTTTGTCTCAAAATAAAAAAAAACTAAGGGGAAAATGGCTATGTACGTAGATCTGTGGTAAAATACTTACCTAGTATGTGTGAGACTATGGGCTCCATCCCTAATATTATGTTTTCACCAGGGTGGTAATGGCACAGTCCTTTAATCCTAGCTCTCATGAGGCAAAGGAAGGCCAATCTCTGAGTTCGAGGTCATCCTGGTCTACAGAGAAAGTTCCAGGACGGCTAGGGTTACACAGAGAAACCCTGTTTCAAAAAAACAAAAAAAAATCTCCATTTATGTGCTGTATGACTGACAGACATATTGGATTAATGTTGAAAAGGCAATTTAGAATTCTATTCCATTTACAGAAGTATCATATTTCATATTCTGAGGAAATTGCATGTGTTTGTTTTGGAGGTTTTTGACATCCAAAATTTTTATAAACTTTTCATGTACCAATTGGGATAATAAGTTATACATGACTATTCCTAGAGTCTGTAATTCTCTAGGTCATGCATACCATGTTATAACTTCTCCTAAGTGAATGGCAAAAAAACTACAGAATAATATATGTATTCATAGAGAATTACTCATTTAACTTTACCAGATAGTGATTGTAATCACCAGTTGCAAAGATTTGAATGCCCTCTTGATTCCTTTTCTAGTTGGAAAGTGATCACACCCCAGATCTATGGTACCAAGATTTCTGTTCTTCACATCTCTTGTCATTTGCATTTCTAAAGAAAAGGAGCTGTCAAGTGAGGAGTACAGAAAAATGAACTAACAGACTTTATCCTGTATGTTCTAGAAAATGTGTCTCTTTGATCCTATTACTCAGGATTGGAATGCTTAGCTCTTTATCACTGAACTAAAACCTAAATGTTCCATTTTTCATAATTTGCATAGAATGAACACTATGGTCAGTGAGATATATACTTGTAATAATTATACCATATGTATTTTAGAAAGAGAATAAGCCAGTTGAACATTCCAATTTTATTGGGACCTAATTCTTTTACTCTACCATGTGGAAAATGAATCATTCTATTAGTAACTGTTAATAATTAACTTTTTAAAAAAGTTCAAGTTCCATATTTAGTACTAATGTAACAAGTGTGAAAATTTAAGTCATTTGATAAATAGCCTTTATTTAACTCATGGATATATTTGATGCTCTCATAATGTTCAGATAGGTGAATCCATGTCTATGGCTTGGATTTCATGTTCATTGATTTAGTTAATTTCAGAAAAAATAATTAATACTATCATCCATTAGATTATGATCTGTTTCTCAATTGTGTCTATTTTACCAGCTGTATCTAAATACTGTAATACTAGATGATCTGGTTTTACTTCTAAAAGGAGACAAGTAACTATTTTTTACATTAGACACACACATATATACATATATGCATATATATAGTTTGGGAATGTTGTATTATTCAGAAAATGTTTCATAACAGTCTTGATAAGTTTACATTCTCAAGATAAAGGGTTATGATACCTTTCTGCTTTGAGATTTAAGATTATGTTAAATTAAATTATCCATGGGAGATATTATTTGTTAGGTTTAGTGTTTTCTCTAAAACCCTACTCTGTACATTGTTATTCATAAGATGTTGAAATAGCTTTGAGAAAAGAAAATATGTGGCGGTATTCAGGAATACCTACAGCAAATAGATTGTGGGTGTACTAGATTGAACACAGACACAAGGTTTTATTTATTACAGAATTTCTAGTGACTTTTAACATTACTTTTACTAGTTACTTTTGTGTAAATCTGAAAGAGCAAGTAGGTCATAAAACAATGTCCTAAATTAGTTAATTATTTACTGTGTCCTCCACACATCCTCACGTGTGTGTGTGTGTGTGTGTGTGTGTGTGTGTGTGTGTGTAGGAACTTCTCATGCATAGCATGTAGATTGGAAAAATGTAATCAAAGCATTTTTTTAACTTATTTTTGATATAAACTCTTGCTTTTGTATGTTGTGTGAGTGAAATGAATGCTAGACAAAAAAAAAATTGCAAGATGCTTATAGTCCTTATTTGCAGAACATCTTGATCATAGGAAATCGTTATTGAAATGTTCAGGGGAACTAAAAACTAAACAGTATTGCTTTAGAAGTATAAGAAAAAATAGAATGATTTTAAATACTATGTAAATAAAAATGATGGACTTCTTTCTACTAAGAATTTGGGAATAGTATGAAGTTCTGTATCAATGTTCTGCCAAGATGTTTAATGTTGATGAATAAATAACATATGGCTTTCATATCCTGTAATCTAGGCATGACAATGGACCATAAATACTGTCCAAACACTGTCACTTTGTAAACATTATTTTGTTGCATAACATATTCTAAAAGTATTTAATAACAGAATTACTTAATGTGAAAATAACAGGCAGAGCTTGAATAATTACAGTAGCACCCTTAAGGTGTGACTACATGAAGCTGTGATCATGAAAAACCTTCATGTTACTACGTGAAAAATCCCCTGTGAACCATTACTGAGAAGAAGGAAATAACACTGAAAATGGCCTGGATATATATATCTCCAGCTGCCTTACTTCTGTAGTTTCAAAATGAAGTAACAGAGAATCCCATATGAAAAAAGTTCTTGTACATATCCCTACGATGGTGTTCATCTCATGACGTTTGATTCCATTTTGATGGGTTTGTTGATAGCATGATTTCTGCTGTCACTCTGATTTGTGTTTACTATAGCTGTTTCCTTTTTAATAAAGAGTGCTATTACATATAAACACTAACATGAAGCTATTCTTTCATAAATTGCATTCTGCTATACACATTGCTACATTGTAAAGTGAGTGTTTTGCTATCAATGGGGTAGGTTATATGTTTAATATATCAGTTAGTATGTTTTGTTGTTTCAATATAAGAAAGGACTGATAATTGTATATTCTTTGAGTTTACAATGCAGTGCATACTGTCAAAGAAAAATAGACGTGTAGGTGATACAATACATATTTACAGAGAGAATATGTGCAACCGTCAAAATGGGCATGTGGAAAGTGAGCTTTGGATGGTGCCAGTTTTCCTACTTTTAACCCCATATTAATCCCTGCTTACCTCTTTCTGCAGGAGTCCTCACATCATCTTGTAGCTTCTCATTCAGGCCCCATTTCTCAACTTCAACCAACCTGTGCAGATTTTGCCTGTTGGACTTGAGATCTGAGGACCTGAAAGAATGGGGTGGACTACAGTCTAATGGTGTAAACAGCCTTCAGTTCCAGTATACTTTTATACATGAATGTAACAAAGAAAACAATGATCCAAGGAAGGTTGTTTGTGTACAGAAAAACATGATCCGAAAAAACATGCAAATAGATGCCAGTAAGCACATACTAAACATTAGCAGAGCAATCCTTTCCAGAACTTTCTCAGGACAGACCAATTTAAACACTTTAGCCTAGCACCTTCTATATATTATATCTGGGGAAGTACAAAAGCAAGGCAGAGAAGTCTATATCCAGATTCAGGGTACATTGATGACAGCATTCAGCATAACATTTCACCAATTGGGTTCTATAGCCATGTTCTGACATCTAATAAGAATCAACATGTCCTATAAATTGAATGTAAGTGTTTGACACAGAAGGTACGAAATAAATCATGCCAAAGAACAATCCAGGGAACAAATATGACCCTGTGGGAAAAGAAAAAAGGTCCTCTGCCTTTTTTTCCTGGAACCTTTCAGTTCCTCAAGGCATTGTTCACCATGCATCATTCTAATAACTGTGTTCCAACAGTGATCTAATTCACAATTTTTCTGAGACTCCTGAGAAATGACCATCTAACTTCATTAGACATCCACTACCCTATAAGCTGAAATTTCAAAGCCTTCCATGTCATAGCCAAGGGTAGGAACTGACAGAACCCAGGCTGAAAACTCTGGCAAAAATGGAAAGGCAACAAGGCAGGAGCTGTCACTAGGGCAGATTTGCTATTTATGCTAAATGCTGTTTTTCTTTCCTGGAACTGCTTTCAACAGCCCCATCCCTAAGTGTTTTTTTAAGGTTTCTGTCTAACCAGAGAAAAATAAATGTGTCTGTAAAATAAGCAGAACCCCATTGAACAGAAAGGATGAAGGTAGTAGGGAACAGGGGGTGGGGATAATCCTGTTGTAACAGATGTAGGATATTCTGGCATACTAACATTGTAGGCATATATAATCAGGAGTCACAGCGTGTTAGCAAACTCTAAACTTATCTCCCATCTCCACAATGTATTCATTTATGTTCAGTCTTGGTATCTATCTCAACATTTCTCTTTCTGTCTACCCCCAGCTCTCTCCCCCTCTCATCTGTTTTCTCTCTCAAAAGAAAAAAAGGAAAGAAAAGGAAGGCAAGGCAAGGCAAGGCAAACAGCAGAATTTAACATAGTTCCTTTGGCTTCCATGTTGCCTCAATGGTCAGAGGTGGTGTTGGGTGAGAGAGTGAGATATGGGGCTTGTAGAGATGGTCCTGCTCACCCCACCACTGTAAGTCTTTATCTCATTTGGCAATTTCAAGTCTTCTCATGCTGCTTTTTTTTTCATACCAAGACTGTTTTCCCATTCAGGAAGAAATCTCATATGTATATACATCTTTATTGAATAGAATGTCAATGAACAATGGGCATTCTGTAATTCAACATTACCAGTACTTGAGAATTTAAAGCATTCTGTAATTCAACATTACCAGTACTTGAGAATTTAAAGTCAGCATCAACTATCCTGCAAGGTTGTACCTTCTCTATTTTGCAGTAGGCTATTAACTGCCCCTATCCTCCTCCCCATACTTACACATTCTACTTTCCTTTCCTTGGGTACCTGTGATTCTCCCTTGTTTCTGGAGAACCACAGCCTAAAATCCACTTCCCCATGTGTCTTTTTTTTAATATTTATCCACCTTAGCCTTATGGAAGCTATAGATAAACACTTGCTTTGGAACTTTTCCTCTATCTCAAAGGAACTAGCTTTCAGCTTTGTATCTGAAATAAGGATGGAGATAAGAAAAACTTTCTACACCAAAGAGACATTTAAGAGGATGAAAAGTGGGAAAATCAGAAAGCTAAGGAGCAGTGAGTTGTTACATTTAATTGAATTTGGGGTAGGTAATAAATTGTGAATGGAGTAGTACAAGATAAATTCAGATTTTCTCCATTGAGACCAGGTCCCTCAGGATCTCACGTGTCTAAAGAATTCATTCCTGGGGGCTGGAGAGATGGCTCAGCGGTTAAGAGCATTGTCTGTTCTTCCAAAGGTCCTGAGTTCAATTCCCAGCAACCACATGGTGGTCCACAACTATCTGTATTGAGGTCTGGTGCCCTCTTCTGGCTAACTGCATACAAAATAAATAAAAAAAAATAAAAAAAAATAAAGAATTCATTCCTATCAGGTATATAAATAAGGTTTGAGGATAGGACCACACAGTTAATAGGCTGACTTGATAAAGCCACTGTCTAATTACCAAGATGATCTTGTCATGTGACACTGAGATTTTATTCCCATAATACTGAAATGGTTATGCTTCACTGACTATTTCTGCTGAATTTGTTTCATAGATGCTTCACTGACTATTTCTGCTGAATTTGTTTCATAGATGCAGTATGCTGAGGGTTTATAAATGTTCCATTCAGTAAAATGTATGCGCACTGTGGGATTTCTTCCTGAGTGGTTAATGATAGTCTCTGTGTGAAAAAGAGTACTTGAATAAGGATGTTTGAAGTTTTCAAATATGGTGACAGCTTACTGTAAGGAGGCCAACTGCCCTGTCTCTATAACATCCAGAACTTCCATACCCAGCACTAGGCCTGACCCTTGAAACAACTATGAAGGACAAAGAACGATATGCTAATTTCTGCTGTCTCTCTGGTCTCTCTGTCTGTATATCGCCCATCATTTGCATATGAGAGAGAGAGAGAGAGAGAGAGAGAGAGAGAGAGAGAGAGAGAGAGAGAGAGAAGAGAGAAGAGAGAAGAGAGAAGAGAGAAGAGAGAATAAGCATTTGTGGAAGAACTTAGAGTATCCAGTGCCCTTTCAAGTTTAGTCCTTCTGTTTCTCATGTGTCTTGTCTTATTTGGCAATTCTTTCCTTTAAAACAATCCTACCCAACATTATTAAGGGAAACCTTTTCTGTTAAGAGATAACATGATCAAGTTGTATCTTAGGGTTTCTATTGCTGTGAAGAGACACCATGACCACAGCAACTCTTTTTTATCTTACATACTAACCACAGTTTTTTTTCCTCCTCTCCTCCAGTTCTTTCCCCCCACCTCCCTTCTACCTGCCTATCTACTTCTCCATCTCCATTCAGAAAATATAAGGCCTCCCATGGGAGTCAACAAAGCATGGCATATCAAACTCAGACATGACTAACCTCCTACTCCCTGTATCAATCGTGGATGGGGCATCCCACCATAGGAAATAGGTTCCAAAGAGCCAACTCATGCATCAGGGACAGGTCATGGTCCAAATTCTAGGGGCCCCACAAAAGACCAAGCTACACAGCTGTCACCCATATGCAGAAGGCCTAGGTCAGTCTCATGCCTACTCCCTAAAAGTTGGTCCAGAATCCATGAGCTATAACAAGCTCAGGTCAGCTATCTCTGTGGGTTTCCCCATTATGATCTTGAGCCCCCAACACTTGCTTTCTTCAACTGGACTCCTGGAGCTTGGCCTACTGCTTGGCTGTGGATCTCTGCATCTTCTTCCTTCAGTTATTGGATGAAGGCTCTATTATGATTGTTAGGGTAGATACCAATGTGATTACAAGAGAAGGCTAACTGGTTCAGGCACCCTCTCCACTATTGCTGGCACTCCTAGCTGGGGTCATCCTTATAGGTTCCTGGGAGTTTTCATGCTACCATGTTTCTCCCTAATCCCATAATGATCCCTCTATCAAGATATCTCTTTCACTACTCTCTCACTCCATCCCACCTCCAACTCGATCATCCTGATTCCTCATATTCTCATACCCTCATACCCTGCCCTCTACCTCCTTGCCACCAGTTTAGCCAGGACATTTCATCTGTTGACCCTTCCCAGGAGTTCATAAGAGGAATGCCTCTTAAGGTCCTTCTTGTTACTTAGCTTCTCTGGTTTTAAGGATTATAGCCTGGTTATTCTTTGTTTTACATCTGATATCCTGTTATCAATGAATACATACCATGTTTGTCTTTCTGAGCCTGAGTTACCTTACTCAGAATGATTTGTTCTTGTTCCATCCATTTGCATGCAAATTTCATGATATCAGTTTTTTTTCCCCACTGAGTAATATTCCATTGTGTAGAGGTACCACATTTTCTTTATCCATTCTTCCATTGAGGGGCATCTAGGCTGTTTCCAGTTTCTGGCTATTATGAATAATGCTGCTATGAACATATTTGAGCATCCTTTGGATATATGTCCAAGAGTAGATTGCTGGGTCTTGAGGTAGATTGATTCCCAATTCTCTGAGAAACCACTATACTGATTTCCAAAGTAGTTGCATAAGTTTGCACTTCACATCCTCTCCAACATAGACTGTCATTAGTGTTTTTGATCTTAGTCATTCTGACTGGTGTGAAATGGTGTCTCAGAGGTGGTTTGATTTGTATTTCTCTGATAACTAAGGATGTTGAACAATTCTTTAAGTGTATCCCAGCCATTTGAGATTCTTCTGTTGAGAATTCTCTGTTTAAATCTGTACCTCGTGTTTTAATGGAAGTATTTGATATTTGATGTCTATTTTCTTGATTTCTTTATATATTTTGGATATCAGTCTTCTGTCAGATGACCAAGGCAAACAAGGAAAGCATTTAATTGGGGCTAGCTTATTGTTCAAAA
>NC_022026.1:33961694-33974261 GCF_000317375.1 Microtus ochrogaster
GAGGAGAGAGAGAGAGAGAGAGAGAGAGAGAGAGAGAGAGAGAGAGAGAGAGACTGGGTCTGAATTGAGCATTTGAAACCTCAAAGTCCACTCCAATGACACACGGGCTCCAACAAGGCCACAACTACTCCAACAAGAATATACCTCTGAATAGTGCCAGTCTCTATGAGCCTATGAGTCCATTTTCATTCAAACAACGACAGGTGATTAAAGAAAGCGATGATTAAATGTTATATACAAGTAATTCACCTTGTCTAAGTTAACTCTGTTGTACTTTGGAATATTTTTTTATATTTACTAAGTTTTTGCAGGTTTTAGATTCAATATGACTATAACAGTGGTTCTCAATCTTCCTAATTCTGCAATCCTTTAATACAGTTTCCCATGTTGTGGTGACCTCAACCATAAAATTATTTTCTTTGCTACTTCATAACTATAATTTTGCTAATGTTGTAAATTGTACTGTAAATATCTCATATGTAATTTGTTATTTGACCCTGTGAAAGGGTTGTTCAATCCTCAAAGAGGTCAAAACCCACAGGTTGAGAACCTGTGAACTAGAACATAATGTGAGCATTCCTTGTCTTCATTTTGTTAGCGCTTACCATTACCTGGGAGGAAGTTTTACTGTAGATCACTTGGGTAGCATGACTACATCTTCATTAGAGGCAGATTGTGTCTCCTAAGTTTTATTTGCTTTCCTTTTGGTTTTGTTTGTGAAACTCACAGCCTTGTGCATGCTAGCTAGGTGCTTTACAAATGAGCTATACCCCCAAGTCTTTAGTATTCTTATGTCTACCATTTGGGAACCTGACCACAGTAGTATTTGTAGCCTAGGTAGTTTGAAACATAGATCCAAATGTAGCCACAATGCCATCTACTTTTCAGTAAATTTTTGATATTACAAAAATAATCATGATCGTCATGATGGCTCAGTGGGTTAAATGAAGCTATATTTCATTGGTTTTTAACCTACTCTTAAGCTCTTGACTCCTGCACAAATGAGAAGTCATTCCTACACTGTGCTTTTACAGTCTCTGTCAACGTTTTTCTAATCCTCAAATTCCAACACTACACTTTGCTCCTGCACTCCATTTTCTATTTATTTCTGTTCAGCCCAGAAGCCTCATGTATTAACAAGCCTATATGAGTAGAGTTTCATTGGACACTTTTCTTTTATTCATGCCTTGCCTCAGTTTTGGCTTTTTCATACTTAGTTTTTGTTGATGCATTCTCCATGGTTAAAAGAAGTACTTTCCAGATGTTTCCCTAGATGCTCCATTGAATAGCAGCAACTTTTTATAACAGAACGTAAATGAGATGTGATTACATTTTGAAAATGACTTGTTTTAGAAATGAGGACATAGTTTAGTGATAGAACCTTTGCCTAGTATGACATGAGTCCTGGATTTGATCCCCAGTACTGTCCTCCATCATGTTTAGCACTGCTACAGGAAATATTTTAGAAACTTTATCTTAAGAAAATATTTTTTTTCTGAATCTGTTTATATCTTCCATGTGTTTTACAGCAACTTTCTTCTAATGTCTTTGAAGAAAGTGATATTCTTACATGGTGTCACTATCATAAGTGGCGGCATTCAATAACACTTGTGCAAAGTAGTAGATGTCGTATCCTCCTGTGGAAGATGAGATTGAGTCCTTGAGATGTGGTATCTTTGGTATGAGAAAACATAGGAGACATTTTTATTAATCAGGATGGCATAAAGTCTTAAACATATTTTTCCTTTGTCCATTCTAATCGGTATAACAAGAAAGTCACTGCCTTAGCAACCATGACCTTACTGGGGAGAAAGGGAAATGGAAAGTGAATGATAAAGGTTAGACATGTATTCTGTTCCTGAAGACTACCTTAGAGAATTTAAAAGAAATCCTTACTATGCTGCTTTCCCAGACCTCGTCTGAGAATAACAGAAGGTCAGAAAAATACATTGGAATAATCCAGGCTAGAGATAATAATGGTTGACATCACAGTAATGTTAGTACAAATGGCAAAAAAGTAGTCAGTTACCTAACTGTATCGATTTAAACCATATAAAATTCTCAATATTTAACCACTATTGATCAGTAAAAGCTTCAATTTCTAGTATTTCTGATTTTGAAAGTAAAAATGGGTATAATTTTACTAAAAGAATAGAATAGATGTGTGGGAAGTGAAAAGAGACTAATCAAGGAAAAATCTGTCAGACTTCTGACCTAAGCAATTGATAGCAGAGTTGGCAAAATATGAAATCATGGTGATCCCAAGGCCAGAAACTTGGCACTTTTCGAGGTAGTCCACTTTACAGTTGATTTCCTCAACTTTAATTTCAGGCTAGTGCTTCTTTTGCTGCATAATTATGGCCACACACAGACCCCAGAAAGTAGCATATGTATGACTTGCTCTCTCTCTCTCTCTCTCTCTCTCTCTCTCTCTCTCTCTCTCTCTCTCTCTCTCTCTCGTGTGTGTGTGTGTGTGTGTAAAAATATATGAACATATTGGCAAAAAAGTTATTAAACTTCCCTAGTAATGCTGATTGATAGGTGTGGCTATCTTCTCATATGGAGGACAGTATGCTACTTTTATATAATATGATTTGAAAAATGTGATTTCAATGTTTTTTTTTAACACCATGCCACATCTCTTTCAACTTTTATTGTCTAAACTTGTTTTCTTCCTGCTTTATTATATTCCTTTATGACATCCTGTCACTCTAAATCAGGTGAGATTCAACTAGGGACTATGTTATTACAAACAATTTGGAAAGATGATCTTTTTTATTTGTTGGTTGGTGTTATTTTTCTTTATGATAGGGTTTCACCTTGTAACCCAGGCTATTCTGGAATGTAAGATGACCCTGCCTTCCATGTGCTAGGACTTCAATCATGCACTCCAATCCTTAGCTTCAAGAATTGTCTTTATGTTCTGTGATCAAGTAACATGGGAACAATATGACATCTCACCTTCTTGGCCAGGATAAGATTAATATGTGCATTCATAGAAATTAAAGTAAAAGATTTAACAATGTGTTTTGCTTTCAGAGCGTTAAGGTATGAGGCAACTTCATCATAACTAAGTACAATATTATGAAAACATGTTGTGTTGAGTGGCAGTCAAATCAGAAATTAGTTGAAGGAGAATGCTGATAACATACTTTTAATAGAGGTCACCGTACTCGTGTACCACGAGATAAAGATGCCTATCCTTCTGAAATTTTTGTCTATTTTGCCTGCTTTACTAATAGACTATGTGATACAGATCTTTGGGTACTATGGGGGATGATTTCCTTTGCATTTGAGGTTATGAAGGACGAAATATAATTGAACTAAAAAGGTGTTAGAGGATTTAGAAGGAACTTACATGAGTCATTCAGTTTGTCCAAATTTAGAAATCATCAAAGCTGTTTGTTCAGGCTTCTATTTTCAAGATGACAATTGTATGTGAACATGAATGATGCCCTAAGTCACTGAAAAGCAGGCCTCATTTTGTTGCTGTGAAATGTTTGTGTTAAACAATCATTAAAAGCAGAATTGTTTCACATTCTTATTTAGCATTTTCTTCCCTCAGACGTGATAAAGCACGGAAGGAAGGGAGAGGAGAAACAGAACTCTGCCCTGTTTATGTGAGCATGCTTTACATATATGTCTGACTATGTTTTTATTTCTCATTCCCTTTTCTGAGTTCCTCTTTCCCTTCTTCACTTGAAGACATTGAAAATTAGTTGACTTAAGTACACAAATCAGTAATAGAAGGCATGATGTAATGGAGCAGAAATACTGTTGTGTTTTCTGTCATTTTAGCAAAAATTAACACATGAGAATATCTTAGTTGTGGAGTTTCATGATATAGTACAGGCATTTCCCAAAGTGTGCTTCAGGACTCCCAAGGATTTCTTTCAAGCAAAGTGAGAATTTGGTGATGAAATTGGAAACTCCCATTTATTTTCATTCCTTTAGCCATGTGTTCATTCACACATCCCAGCCCTATTTTCATGTTTTATAAACTTGGTTTTATTTTAAGTCTGTGAAAAGAAATTGTTACCCTGGAGTCATTTTTTTCAAACACACAGATAGAAAGAACATGTTCTTTTAAGTAGAGATTCTGAACTTTAAACCCCAAACTTGGATTCTCATCTTAGTCACTAGCCTAAGCTTTCTGAGTGCATTGCTCCACCGTGAAGATCAAGTGAGACATGCACAAAGTGAGTAGAGCACTTGCCCATTAAAGATTCCCATTGCATCAGAATAGTTCTGAACAAACACTTTTTATCATAGAAATTGTTGTAAAATATTGAAAAAATAGGTGTATAGTATTAAGGTTATATATATTGAGCTGGTGATCAGTGCTTCCTAATATGTTTATCCAAGTTTCTTTATGTGAATTTCATCTAAACAGCTCTATCTGACATCCTTTAAAACATTTGCATATATATGCAAACAAGTATATACATTTATACTTGTTTGTGATCTCCACAAGGAAAAAATAACAAGCATTTCAATTATATCTGATACCATGTAGTTAGTCTTCTTTCTTTCTAAATTATCTACAATTAAAGATTTAGAGCCTATTCCCAAAGCTTTATCCTCTTAGTGTTGAGATAGCAAACCCCTTAGCTCTATAGATAGCCAATGCCCTCTAGCTGATTGCGTCAGAAATCTTAAGCAATTTCATCCATTTACCTTAGTGAATCATGAAAATTATTATCAGCCTGTACCAGGGAGACATCAATTTAAAAACACATTGATGCCCCTTCCCAAGCCCTTTCTGTCTGTCTGTCGGTCTTTATGTGTTTGAGACAGGGTCCCATGTAGCTTAGGCTGTCATTGAATTTGCTATATAACCAAGTGTTGACCCATGACCTTTTGATCAGCCTGTCTCTCACTCTCTACTTGACTGCAACAATGACAAGAATGTTCTACCATGCCTGCTCCATGCAGTGCCCAGTATCAAAGTCAGGCTTTACACATCCTAGGCAAAGGTTCTATCAATTATGCTACTTCCCCAGCTCCTTTTATATCTTCCTTCCTTCCCTGCTGTTAGTCCTCTCTCAAATTCTCTAATTTACAAAGACCAAAGAAAGAAAGAGCAGCAACAGTATATTTGGAATAGGAATATGGCAATTTGATAAAGGAAGACAGTCTAGTTCTTTTTTACCCCTTAACCCAAGCCCTATTTAGATAGACTATTTCTTCATTATAAGAAAAATATGTTTTGACAAGTTGACAAGTTTCCCTCTGGGTTTCCATTTGCCTTGAGCAGGATCTTCAGCCATTCTGTATGGATGGGGCAAATGTGTTTATGTATTGGGGTCCATGCTAAATGAAAAAGTTAGATGTGCACTAGCTCCCATAATAGGAACAGCACGAATTGAAACAGACAAATAATAGAAACCAGTGCAGGGTGTCTAGGCAAGATGGGAAAGCAAATTGCTTGGAATATGAATTGCATGATGACTATTGTAATGCTCCTATTATTTTCTGAAAACTCGGGATGACTTATGTTGAGCCTGAACCAGATGGATTTTTTTGTGTCCATTCTAGATACAATCTGTTTAAATGAACTAAAGCAGGTGAACGCTGAAAACATTAAAATGTCACCATTTGTTTTATAGCCCAATCACCATTTTTTTTTCTGATTGAAAAGTAAGTACTTCACTCCTACCTGGTGTTTGTTGGTAGTTCTGCTGATTAACTTATTGAAGCTCTAATAACCTTGTAAGAATGATTTCAAATAAAATCATGTTTACAGTACAAAGGGCATTTTTCTAATACCTCACTTTTTACTGCCTAGAGAACACAAAGCAAAATTCAGCCTTGAAATATCATCTTCTTTTCTTTTGAGAGATCATTCATTATTTTACTTGATTATAACCAGAAATTGCTTTGTGTTTATTACTCAATGATACTTTAAGATAAATTAGTAAAATGTTACAATTCATACAGTGATTTGAATGAGAAAATGTTACCCAACCACAGTGACCTTGGTCTTAGAGAGCTGAGCCCTTTTCATATGTGTATTTTTTTTACTATTGATACCAGAGAGAAATTAATAGAATTGTAAAATATAGCACTTTGCATTTACAAAAGAATGTGATGATGGTACTGCTGATCATATGCCTGAATGTGACTGAAAGCAATAGTAATTATCTACATTTATTTCCACTTTAAGAACACTGGAACCTGACCTTGTATGTGATTGTAATCACTGTAACTTGATTACAGTTTTTAAGATGTCAAGCCATCACTACTGTCTTCAATATAACCCCCAAAATGAAGAAAGGAGAGTGACAAAATTAAAGAATCTTTAAACTTAGTTAAAGCTTTTCATTTTATCATTATTAACAACACAAATATGAAATGCTTTCTCAGAAGGACACACAAAGAAGAATCTTTAAGAAGCACCTGTGGCAGGATTTTTTTTTTGTTGTTCTGAAGCAAAGCTCAGAGTAGAATTGTTGAAAGTTCTACAAAATACCCTCTTTCAGTTTAGTTCTTTAAATCTGCAACTTGAGTCTGGATACTTTCAGTTCATGATTGTCCATGATACTCTTTTTTAAAAATGAAAAATCAGGTTATACAGATAAATAAAATTGGATACAAGGTCAACCAGCATGAAATTTCCTTTCCCTAGCTGTCCTTGAAATTTCAAATCTTTTATTTTAGGGTGGGTGGGTGTAGGTTCGATACAGGGTTTCTCTATGTAACAGCCCTAGCTGTTCTGGAACTCACTCTGTAGACCACACTGACCTCAAACTCACAGGAAGCCACCTGCCTCTGCCTACTGAGTGCTGGGCTTAAAGACATGTGCCATCACTGGCCAGCGGCTTAAAGACATGTACCATCACTGGCCAGCTCAAATCCATTTTCTTTGTCTTGCCCAGGGTGATGCAGAAACTTTAGGGTAATCATCTGTGTTTGGAAAATGATCTTTTTCCCCACAATAGTTAAAGATATTTGATTCTTTTATAGGATACCATAACGTCAAAGTATGTGTGATATAAAAGTCTTTAAATATTGTGTCAAGTAAGATTTTGTACTAAGATGTGTGCAGTGAAAAATAACTATAATCCCAGCACTCAGAAGGTTAAGACAAGCAGATCTCTGTGTATCTGAGACCAGCCTGGTCTACAGAGTGAGTTCCAGGAAAGCGAGAGACTCTAGCTCAAAAAAACTAACATGGTATTCCCATTGAAACAAATTCATCACCTTTGACATGGTCTCTCAAGAATGCACTGTATGTCTGTAAATATTTCTGAATGAATTCTTGTATTGTACTATTGTATCATTTCTTGTATTAAATCCTGAGTCAAAAGAATGATCCTTTCTTTTACTTGAATTACAAAATATAGTTGTCTTTGGAAGA
Source organism: Microtus ochrogaster (assembly GCF_000317375.1). NCBI lineage: Eukaryota > Metazoa > Chordata > Mammalia > Rodentia > Cricetidae > Microtus > Microtus ochrogaster. Next base: position 33,969,055 of record NC_022026.1, read on the forward strand.
GAAAAAAGAAAAGTATTGTTTTCATTAAAGGCTATATCTTTAATTTCAAATGGTATTAGTAGCGATTTTATTACTAATTCATTTAGTATTTATGAGTTCACTATGGATGTCAGTTATCCTTTATGGTATCATTTATAAGATGACTGAATAGGAGCACATTGTCTAAGATTAAACATTTGAATAGTATTATGCCATTCTTTAAAGCTAGGAATTTGAAAAGACTGCTAGAGAATTAGCCTCTGAATGATGTAGTAGGAAATTAGGGGTATATTTGCAGTGCTATGGCAAAAAATTAAGAATTTAGTGTGTAATAGAACTTCATAACATTATTTTCTTTTCTTTCTTTATTTATTTAAGATTTCTGCCTCCTCCCCGCTTTGAATATTCAAGAAGCATACAGGCAACTCATTTCATTACTTTCTTTAAATATGCCAGATGTCATGTATAGCATGTGAACTATATCATTACTTTTCAGAAAACATAAAATTTTCCTAGTGACATCTTACATTGACATTACCATAGTCTTTAGTGTGCATCAAAATTGTAGAACATTAGGGCATACTTATTTTCCTTAATATTATTTTCTTTTAGATAGTTACCATTGCAAGAAAAGAGAATAAATGTAGAAATAATTTCTGTAGAATTGTATTCAAATTCACATACTTACATATATACATGTGTGCATGTCCATGTTATATTCACATGTTATATATTTTAAATGGCCACTAGTTGTATCTTTAAAGTTCCCTACCACAGTTTGTTGAACATAATGTAAGACATAGTTTGATTTCTGACATATTCATATAAATAACATGCTAATTTATGTGTTTAAGAAGATATTTGCACACAGCACGATTTAGAAAGAATTTTATTTAGGTGTTTTGATTAGCAAATGTTAGAGTCAAAGTCTACATGATAGGGTTAGAAAATTAATTTTAACTAGATTGTAATGCATTCATCAAAAACATGTCTCGCTGTGTTTAATGAAAATATATTGCTTATATTTATCACTTCGGAAAGCCCTCTGAAAACAAACAAAAATCATACTTTCAAGATAAAACATACTCTTGTACACTTTGTGAATTGGAACCAACATTTTCATGAGTCTATATTGTTAATGCTAATTCATTTCAAATGAATAGACTTAGGTGTCTAGTACTATCAGTCATAACATATTTCTGTATGTTTAAGCATATGACTACGTATGAGAGAGTACAAAGAGCAATCAGATTTGTTTGTGAGTTAAGAGGGGAAGCGTAACATAGGATCTGGAAGGGGCAATGCCTAAAGGGGAGGAAATGAATACAGGGTAGGGCCATAATTTTAATTACTTCCAAAGGGCACTGGTGTGTGTTTTATAGCCATTCTTCTCTATTTTTATGAAGCACTAACTCCTTGAAGCACAAAATTACATGTGTGTGCCTGAGGCATATGGAGAGTAAACACCAGAGACTATGGCTGAGTCTTAGGCACTAGGTTAATATGTACCGTTTGGGAGAGTTTGGAGAGTCCAGTAGAATCTAATGGTTTTGATTAGTTTTTTAAGAAGAAAACCCTCTCAAATGAAAACTTCCATTCACAGTATAAATTAGATTAGAGGTTTTGCTTTTAGATTTTTTTCCTGATTAAAAAAGTATGTTGTTACTACAAAAAGGGTTTTCTGCATTTCTGTAAACTATGTTGTATTTTTACCAATTGAAATCTATTAAAATTTATTCTGACCTCACTTTTGGGTGGGTTACTGGGTTGGTTTTTGATGTTGTTTTGTAAATGAGGTTTGCTAGCATTTAAGACTGTCCTGCCTCCTCATCCTTGCAATGTTGACGTTACAGGGGTGTGCAACTTTTTAACTCTTCTTTGGTCCTTAAGACACATGCTCAGGAATGAGATGTTCTTACAACAGTGGGCTCCACCAAGTAAATTACTGAACCTTATTCTGCAATTTCACTCTCACCTTTTATGCTCAATGCTCAATGGAGTGTGACTTTACTAATAACCAACTATAAGAGAATTTGGTTCTAACAATAACCAACTAAAAGAGCAACACTCTATTGCCCACAGATAAATCTGCTTCCAGTGAAACATATTAAACAGATAGTAAGTGTTTTACTGGTAATTCAAGACTTTAATGATATTTGCCTTTGGGAAACCACTTTCTCTAATGGTTCTGCCATTTTTTCTGCAGGGGTGATGGGAAGTTTGTGACAAGGAGTGCTCTGTTTACTTCTATACAAGGCTGTATAATCAGAGGAGCATATAAATGCCTCACATAGCTAAAAGTTGGATGTACCACATAAATAATATGTTCAGGTGGCAACTGTGCTGTCATTTCACCTAAAATTCCCTTCATTGAGGATAACAAAAAACGCCTGCCTGCCAGCTGTTTGAAAGCATCCTAAGATCAGTAAAATGGCAAAACAGTCAAACCCACATCTACCAAGGATACAATGAAGTAGTCAAATAATACATTTTGAAACCGGCTTTTTAAAGATTTTTTTCTTGTCATCTCCTGTCTTTTCTTAATGATGACATCTTAATTTTTAATCTTGTTTTTTGTTCTCTCTAATCTAACAGACATACTGTAATGATCTGTACTCAAACATAGGCATTTGACAAATCTAGAAGAAACTTCATTTAGTGCAATAAGCAGAGAAAAGGCCCATATAGCTTTAAAATTGTATTAGTTCCCAATAGAAAATGCCACAGACTGTCACATTCTATATCCCCTTGACAATGATAACCTATACCAGCTTTGTGACACTACTACAACTTATGTAGTTCGCAGAATTTAAAGACAATGTCTCTAGTGGTGACAGTTTCTATTTTTGTACATGGCAGTAGATGAAGGAGTAAAGGAACAGTCTACATTGTCCACTGCATGACTGACCTTATGCCTAATAAGCGTGTACTATATCTTAGAGGCAATAATTGAAGTGTCCTGTGTAAGAATGAAACCCAAAATTGTATAGTTTTTCTTCCTAAGGATGTTTTGTGTATTTTAGAGGGGGTACCACAATTCTAATTTTTATTGTAGATTCTTTTTTGAGAAAAGAGGTAACAAAGTAGTCCAGGTTGGTCTGGAACTGCAGTAATTCTGCTGCCTCTGTCTCCCAAGGACTGGGAATTTGTCATGTACCACCACACTCAAGTCCTGCTAAATATTTAACTCATGTTTCTTGGATGCTTCATTTTAAAGTGATACACTTGAAGGCATTTGGAGCATTGTTTCTATAATAAAGTCAAAAAATGTGGATAATTATACTCTCTGGAGCTGAAAGTCTTTGTGAATTTAAATATATGTTCTATAGAACGCTAACAAACAAAATGCACTTTTTTTAAATTATGGACAAAAATAAATGAAAGCAACTACTATCTGTAGAAAAATTCTGATAAAAATGACTGAATGAGGGAACAAAAGCCTGTCATTGTATATACCAACCTTTCCTGATGTGTTATCCACTAAAATGACATTTCAAAAGATTCACAGTGGGTAGCATATGGAATACTCCGTAAACACTGATTAGATTTAATAATGTTTGTATCACTGTTTGGGAACAGTTACAAGGAATGCAACAGCCATATATTATTAGCATCAAAATAACTCAGAAGAAAAGCTAATTAAGGCAAAACTGTTTTAGAAACTTAGTGAAATTGAACACAAAAATAACAACCTACCCACCTGTCCAGGACTTGTTGAATTGTTTGTGTGCATGCAAAACAGATTTGATACCTAGAGCTTAGAGGTGGGTGCTATGAAAATTATTATGGGCTCTTACAGTGGCATTTTCAGACTATCCGCTGCTCCAGAAAAATCTGTTCTCAGAAAGACAGCAGTGCTGCTGGAGGTGAGGTTTCGGCCAAGTTCCATGAAGGGAGAGCAGCGCTGTGTTCTGCAGTTCTGTTCTGCTACATTGACTGTCTGTGATTCATAAATCTACTTTTGTTTTGCAAATGTAAGTGTACTAAATTCAGCAGTATAGTAGCAGAGATTCACTCATGAGCTGCCATGGTATTTGATGTTCATGTGTTCTGGAGAGCAGTGTATATGATTCCATGGTAGTTTTTAGGAATCACTAGTCTTCTTAATTGGTATTTCTAGAAGGTGTACATAGACAGCAGATTAAATGTAAACAGGAAGAAGAGTAGGTAGAGATAGATAGATAGATAGATAGATAGATAGATAGATAGATAGATAGATAGATAGATAGACAGATGATAGAAATGTGAGAGACTGAAAATCTATTTAGCAAAATATGCCCATTAAATATCAAAGGAAATTTTTCTTATATATGTAGTCCTTTTAAATCTGACATTTCTCTAATACTTCTATGCTTTTTTAAATAGCATTTTTCAAGTTTTTTGCTTTAACCGATTTAATCAATTCCTTCTTAATTGATATAAAAGCAAACATGTCTCTCAAAAGCATTTTTTTCTTTCAGTTTTGTTGTTAGCTCAGGGCATATGTTTTCCTGTTTTAGACTCTTATGAAAACATCAAGTGAAATAGTATTTTGGAGTCTAGTTGAATCATGTAACTCTTTTTCTTGTAAAAATACATTAATTAGCTGTTTGAGTGCTAAGTTATCTTGTTATTTTCTCTAGAACTATCAGTTTGAGTATTAAATTCTATTTTAAAAGTATCATTGTTTTCTTTAGATCTAGCGTCTGTCATTGCTCTTGTTTAGTTTCTGCCTCTCAGTTTCAGTGTAATTTGGATCAGATGTTACTTTCATTAGCAGTAGTTTCTTAGCAAATAGTAAATGCACACATTTTAATGATTCCTTTTCACACGTTCGTTTTAATACTGATTTTTATTTTTACTTGAAGCAAAAATATGTTTTAAATAAGATAAAATGTAAAAAAAAAGAAATCAAGATAAAATGTAAAAATCATTTAGCACGTTTTTTTTTTTTCCCAATACCCGGTCCATTTTTTTACACATTTATTTTATTTGGATTAAAAAACTAACTTGTGAATGAGATGTTAATCAAAAATATAAATAATTATAACGTGTCTCCTCCTGAATTGAAGATACTTTTTTACACGTATGAAAGTAAGCCTGGGTATGTTGACAATACAGTATTATCACAGTACTTAAGACAGGATGTTCCTTGGCTACATAATGAGTTCAAGGCCAGCCTGGGCCAAGTAAAACCCTGAAAACAAGGGGGGGGAGAGAGAGAGAGAGAGAGAGAGAGAGAGAGAGAG
>NC_022026.1:33974920-33983972 GCF_000317375.1 Microtus ochrogaster
GTTGGTTTTGGTTTTTTCGTTTTTCTTTTATTTTTTGTTTGTGTTTGTTTTGTATGTTTGTTTGTTTAATTACCCACGCCTTCCACTACACCTAACACAATAGTTCTGTTGCTTGAGCTTATCTTTCCATTTGAATGAACTTAGACTAGCCAAGGTCTACTATTGGTATTCTTAGGCAGTCTGTAGTTCTAGGTACAGTGTGATTTAGCAGATCTCTACAACATTTTTATCTTGCAGGACCAAAATTCTGTGTCCACTTAACAGCAGCCCTTGTCTTCCTTCTCCACTCAGCCTCTGGAAAGAACCATATTATTTTCTACTTCTTTTTTTTTCTATTTCTTTTTATTTATTAAGGATTTCTGCCTCCTCCCTGCCACCGCCTCCCATTTCCCTCCCCCTCCCCCGGTCAAGTCCCTCTCCCTCATCAGCTTGAAGAGCAATCAGGGTTCCCTGCCCTGTGGGAAGTCCAAGGACCGCCCACCTCCATTCAGGTCTAGTAAGGTGAACATCCAAACTGTCTATTAACTTAACTACTTTAGCTATTTTAAAGGACCATTACTTTACAAAGGAATGGAAAATTGGAAGGATACCTGGAAGATTTTCCACTGCTAATAAGCTGAATCAGAATTTTTCAGCGGTAGCAGGTCGTCCCCGCTCCATTGCTGTTCGCAGGGGAACTCTGCATAGCACGCAGTGGCCTTCTCCTAGCATAGTTGCAGAGGAGCTCTACAATTGTAGGTGTCAAGTTCTACTCCCTGGAAATTGTTCTATGCTCTTTTACTCATAGAAATACACTTACACACACACACACACACACACACACACACACACACACACTTCCTGTGGGAGCCAAAGTCTGTGTGTACTAGTTTCCAATGGAAAACAAAAGACTGAAGTCACCAGATACTCTACCAGGAGCTCTCATGTAATTATGAGACTACATAAAGATCTAAGTCAAAATTTGGCCTGCTGTTTCTCTACACATGTGCATGTGAAAAGCTATTCTTTACATATTATGAAAAAAACATGTAAAATCAGTCCTTTCCTTTTAATGCTCTTTAAATATGAAATACAATTGTTGTTAATTCAGGGCACAGCTCTTTGGAACTGTTGCATCTTGAAGAACTGAAGTTCTGAAATCACAGCATAGGCACTGGAAAGCACCACTCACCTTTCTGTAACTTCAACTGTTTTGATACTCCATGCAGGTGAAATTATACAGTATCTGTTTTTGTGTAACTGCCCTGTTCATTTACTCTAATGTTCTGACAGTCCATCTATGTTGTCACATATGACGAGATTAACATCTTTTGCAAAAATAGTGTACACACACTTAGGGATTGGGATTTGTAATACTGAACTATAGATACTTTCTATTCCTGTCTTTCAGTTTAAGTAGTAGCTTCAAATTAAGATATTCAAATTACCATTTCTCATTCTTATTCACCTGAAATGGCAATGAGACAAGTTCGTGGAAAGAGGCAAGTATATAAACTGGAGTAGTATTCCAAATTTGAATATACTACAGTATCTCCGTGCTTTTATTAGCTCACCTAAGGGAAGGTTGTGTCGTAGCCATTGGGATTCCTGCTTCAGTGAACATAGAAGGGCATATGACACCTCAATATCCTGTCTTTTCCTATTTTTTAAGTCCAAGGTCTGTCTTTGAGTAACACATCGATGTTGAGAATATATGTGATTGCTAAGAGCATATATTTTTTGAGATATCAGAAACCTGGAGACAGCAAATACATTAGGTAGATCTGCAGATCATTTTATATCCATGCCACAAACAACACTAGTGAAACAATTTTGTTACTGTTTATTTTCTTTAAGCAGAAAAGTTTCATAGCTACATTCTCATCTCTCCAGCAAACAAAAAGCAGCATGGCCTTTGAAAGCAGTGCCATGGTATTTAAATAGATTCTTCCATGTATAAAGTCTTAAAATGTCTTCAGAATTAACTAATGTCATTTCATATTAAGACATACATTAAATTGATATAAGAAAAATATAGAAACTCACTAATAACTAAGAAAAATAAATGATTTTCCATATATACATGTATATAAATACATTGTGTTTTAGAAGCCTCAAGGAATAAAGCTTTTCTGAAGTGTATTAGGAATATGTTACATAAAAATACTTTCAGAAAAGTAAATTAAAAGCACAAATAAAATTTATCCAGTGAAAATCTCAGTCCCTGAGTTGAACCAGAATAAGCTATCATCTATATTGATTAAATTCAGGGAATCATTCTGAAATGTTTGACTGTCATGGCTGATGCATTAAAGCTCTTTATATCTTGAAATGTACTTCCTTTCCACTATAGAAAAAGTCATAGTAACTGAGAAAGGCATCAAAGTTAAGGCAAAGGTTATTATAAGATCATCTAGGATAATTTAGATAAGGTTATAGCATGAATAGATTCTGATAAATGAACATAAGTCTTCAAAGCTTAAAGAACTAGGAGTTGGAGTTTAATGGCAAGGGTTACAAACAGCCTAAATAGAAACAAAATAAGAGTCGTCAATAGGAAATTGGGTTAGAAAATAAAAAGTTGTCCTTAAATGAGTGCCATTATTTTATTTTACAGGAACATTTCTGTCTTTGAGCAAGTTTACTCTAAGATAAATTCTCATTGCTATGTACCTAGAAGGTCCTTAAACATACTTGTGCCATCAGCTGCCTTCAATCTAGAATAGAAGGATTACATGAATTAAGCAACCAGTTTAAGTAATATATTCTAATATTTACATTTGAAAAAGATCAGTGTGCCTGCTGGGAATGTAGTTCACTAGGTAGAGTGTTTGACCAGTACTCAGCAAGTCCCTAGCATGATGCACAGTACTGAGTAAAACTGGATGTGGTAGTGTACACCTCTAATTCCAGCAATAGGCAAGGGGGGTCAGAGGATCAGAAATTCATCTTTACACTATAGTAAGTCTGAAGCCTCCCTGGGCCCCTTGACATCCCACATTGTGTGGTGATGGCTGGGGGCTGTGAATACACTCTTGGAGCCATCTTGCTCTGTTTCTTTCTCTTCTGAATGAAACCTTTCACCATATTCTTTTTTGCCAAAACTAGCTGTGTCAGTTTTACCTTGGTATTTATGCAGTCTGGTATTTTAAAGTTAGATTGAACCATGCAGAATTTTTATGGCAATTTCTTTGTTTGGTAACTGAACTGTGGGAAATTAGTCCTACAAATCAATCTACCCATGACAAAGGGGAAAGGGAGGGAACTAGTGCTGTCCTAATTGTTAAGGCTTTACAATGCATAAGGTTGTCTTTTCTCACTTGTTTACTTTGATGGTAGTTTCAGTTCAATAAATAAAACAATGAAGAATGGTAACATAAAGCAGTGTTCACAGAGTCTAGAAGAAGGCGTCGAAAGACCTCGAGCTAGAGTTACAGGTGGTTGTGAGATGCCTGACATGGTTTCTGGGTACTTAAATAATCCAGTCTTTAACTTTTAACTACTCAGGCATCTCTAGATACCGAGCAGGATTTTTCTTAAAATAATGATTTAAATCTTTTTTTTTTTAAATTCACAATTTGAGAGCCAAGAGAGGAACGCTATTTAGAAGAAGGGAATGACAAGTTATAAACATACTGAGCTTAGGACATCCATGAAATTTATGATGGTTTCTCAAAGGTAGTTGAATTATATGGGTTATTTGGTAGAATAGAGATAAGAAATAAGCAGTAGAAAGCACTGCATTGCCAAAATAAGTAAGACACAGAAGTTGGAAGGCCTCATCTTCTGTAATCAGATCTTGATAGGAATGATGCATTGCTCTTATGTTGGTTCAAAGAATACACCTTTAGTCAAATATGATTGACTTTGAGATGCTACTTCATCCCTAATAAAGAATATTCTGGCCAGACAGAGGTGGCACACACCTTTAATCCCAGCACTCGGGAGACAGAGGCAGGCAGATCTCTGTGAGTTCTGGTCTACAGAAAGAGTTCTAGAACAGGCTCCGTAGCTACCTGGAAACTCTGTCTTGAGAAAGAAAAAAAGGAAGAAAAGAAAGGAAGAGAGGGAGGGAGGGGGGAAGGAAGAGAAGGATGGATGGAGGGAAGGAAGGAGGGAGGGAGGGAGGGAGGGAGGGAGGGAAAGAAGGAAGGAAGGAAGGAAGGAAGGAAGGAAGGAAGGAAGGAAGGAAGGAAGGAAGGAAGGATAAAAGAATATTCTGGCAAGTCTAGCTAACAGAGAAAAATATCAAATTCTGCAGTTAAAACTTTTAATGATTAAACAGGTGTTGTCACTGTGAACTTGACTAAACAGTAGGTAGACCCTGTGATATTGAATTTTCTTGTTTTGAATAGTAACAAAATTTATGTTTCCAATGAAATTCATAATATCACATTATCTTTCTGTGTAGAAAACATTGATTATTCACTACTTATAAAGAACAATTTAGAACCTTACAAGCATTCATTTGTTTTCCATGCTTATTCCCTTGACATGGCCATATGTGCCCAAACTATGCCACCATGTCCGCAGTTGCTTCAGAATTCCAAATACACGGATGCCTTTGCTTAACGCTGTTGTTAGTGCATAGAGTAGCTTTGCTTGAGCAAGAAAAATTCTTTCTATATTTCAAGGTGGAGCTTACAACTTCATAAAATATTTCCTCATGATCCTAGAATCACTTCTTTTTTGTTCCCACAGCTTTCAGGGATTCTGTTATAGAGCATACTTTGTTTATCATGAGCTTCCCCCCCCCCTTTTAAACAGAGGAAGTATTATGGCATCCTTAATTTTCACATAGTTTTGGATTGGAAGGATGTAGAGACTGGTGCCCAGGTACAAGTCCTAAATCTGCTTACTAGCTACACTATACTCAGAAAATCAGTTGGCCTTCCCAAGACAAATTAATAAAAGCATGTATGGATTGGCGATTTGGAAGAATTAAATAAAAGGCCATTTGGTAAAAGTTTAGTTAAGTACCTGGTTCATTATCAGAGTTCACCAAACATCCACTGCTTTACTGCTGCTCTGCCATTATTTTTCTTTTTCAGCTCTGGTTGATAGAGTCAATGAAGTTGAGTCTCACCATTTCCTTTTCTTTTTCTCTACACACTCCTTAGCAATTGTTTTATATGCCATGACCATGTGATAAATAATGCTGAAAGCTGAATGTGAGCTAAGATAGAGGTAAAGGTAAAATGTGATCTAATTTATGCCTGTCTATGCATACTATGAATACTAAATAATACATTCCAAAGTATATCAATCTCAAAAACTATATAATCATAATTCTGTAATTTTAAACATAGCTCCTTATAGGAAAATTTTGGTAGTTATGAATTGCTTAAAATCTGTGCTTTCTAAAACTACCTTTGAGTCTATGTGATATTTATGGTAAGTAGCAAAATATATTTCTAATATAATATGCTTTCTTCTTATGAGTACTTACCAAGTAGTGAGTAGACTTACTATCACTTTGACAATATTCTGTATTGCATTAAAGGTAGAAGTTTTGGTTGTGAATTTTAATTGAGATAGGCTTTTTGGTGTGTTTGAGTGGAAGTTGTCTGATTACTACTTCTTTTAAACTTTTCAATGACATTTTTCCCCTAGGGGGAAAAAAAAACTTAAAAGACCCATGAAATCTAGTCCCTGCTTGCTCCACTAACTGTTTTATCTCTTACAGTTGTTTCATGGTCTTTAGTATTGTAGACGTAACTCTTTTTTTGTGTTTCTAGAATATTGAATATTTCCCTTCACTTTCCCACCTTCTCTCTGTGCTCCTTCAACTTTTTCTTCACACTCAGCTCTCAGCTTAAATTTCATCCCTAAAGATGCATTTCTAGTCTTGTGTTCTACTTCTCTCTTTCCCAAGGTTGAGTTTTATTGCACCCAAATGTACATTTATTTGGCAACTTATGATTTTTAATCACTTTCTTTGATTTGTAATTTTCAATGTAATTTGTAATTATTTCTTCAAGTACACTTATCTCTAGGAAAGCAATGACTATTAAAATTTATAACTGTGTTTTCATTCTCCAAAAGATACTTTATTCATAGTAGGCACTTAATCACTGGGCTTGAATAAGGGAGTGAAGAAATGGCTCTGTGGAGTAGCTGAGTGAACCTAGCTAGATTGTCACCAGGCATGGTTGCATATAACATTAGTCCCAGCACTCGAGAAGCTTAGGCCAGTGGGTGTCTGTGAGTTCTAAGCCAGACAGGGCTACACAGTAAGACCCTGTCTCAAAACAAAAACAAAGCAAAACACACCCACAAACTTAGATTTTCTTCAAGGGATGGTTGAAAGAAATACAAAGAAAATGATGTAAATAAAGGATAGAGAAAAGGAAGAGCACAAGGTAAACATTTTTCCTTTGTAGTTTTACATTTTTTAAAACATTTTTTAAATTTCTAGATTATTCGGTCTATCTGTGAAAAAGTATGGATATTACAAAATATATCCCTCTGGCTCTGTAAATGCTTTCTAAATTTTTGAAACTTGGAACTTGAACTCAGTATCACTAATAGGCAATCTTCTGTTACTTAAATGTCCACTGCCTCCATTTTGTAATAAGAGTTTTAAAAGAAAATTTATTCTATATCTAGAGCTATCATAGAGTATTATACTAATTACCAATGCTGTGCATATTATTCTTATTAATGTTTCATATTTTAAAATATTTTCAGGTCTATTCACTTGAGAATATATAGTTTTTAAGTGATTTTCTGCTAGTTGTGACAATAATATTTTAAAGTTAATTCTTTGAAATACTGATTTCTGACTAGAAATTATTCAAGTTATATAGAAAATTCATATTTATTAGCATTTATAAGAATTTTTCTGATCTTATGAAAATGAGAAACACTATATATTTTTCAATAGATTCTGCATTTATAACATCTTTTTATTTAAATGGGCAATTATACCATGTTGCTAACTAAAGCTTGTGTGAAGGTTAAGTGGATCTCAAGTTGATATTTCCATGTTCTCCAACAATCCACCAGTAATGATATTTAATATTTTAAACTTTTATTAAAATTGTAAGTAACAAATGTACTGCCTATAAAGATGAAAATTTTAAGAACTGATTTGATTCAATTAGCCACATGATATATAAACTCCGTCACCCCCAGTGCTCTGCTAATGCTCATTCCACTTACAATAAAACAATTCTTCTCTAGTAATGATTACTCTGTCCATCAAAGTAAAATAAAATGAGACACAGTTTTCTCTACTTCATTCAATGAAGTAGTTCTATGTTTGCAATTGAAGAGCATTCAGGGATTGGCAGGTGGGTCTAACTGCATTTAGTAGCCAAAATAAATATAAAATGTACATAGAAGTATAAAGAAAATAATTTTCTTTCTATGTGTGCACTGTGGAGGAAATTTGAGTTTTTCAGGATGAATTTTAAGCTCATACTGTTGTAGTAATTGGAGCAGCGGGGCTGCGTCCCCAGCACCCTGGCCGCACCCCGGCTGCCTGGCTAGCTTATGCCCCGAAATAATTACACGGACACTGTATTCTTTTAAGCACTGCTTGGCCCATTTCTATCTGGCCTCTTCTAGGCTAACTCTCGCACCTGGACTAGCCCATCTCTAATAATCTGCTGTAGCCCATAAGGTGGCTTACCAGGAAGATTCTAGCCTACGTCCATCCTGGGTCGGAGCTTCATCGCATGTGCCTCAGAGAGCAGAGCTCTCACCTCTGCCCGCAAGAGTGGAGCATCGTGTCTCTCTGAGGTGTCTGCCCCTGAGAGGAGAGCTGTCGAGTCTGAGCTCACTTCCTCTTCCTCCCAGCATTCTGTTCTGTTTACTCCTCCCACCTATGTTTTAACCTATCAGGGCAAGTAGCTTCTTTATTTAATTAACCAATGACCTTCCTCCATCACTTCCCCTTTTTCTGTTTAAACAAAAAAGGAAGGCTTTAACTTTAACATAGCAAAATTACATATAACAAAACAGTTATCAAGTAAAAATTACAATAATCTTCATCATAATTAAGGAAAACTATAACTAACTATTCTTTAACTCCATCAAAGACTCCAGAAAGATACAATATTACCTAAGCAAACAAAGAGTAAGCAGCTTTTAAAACTCTAGAAATGACAGAGACATCTCGCTGCCTGTACAGTCACCCAAAGTTCCTCTGTACCAATGGGGCATCCATCTTCGGCCTACAGGCCCATAGTTTCCAGCAGACATTTCCATGAAGTGGGACATTTCAAAGTCAGTTCAGTCACTATCTGTTGTGTCCTGCAGAATGTCTCACAGACTCTTTCATGAATCAGGAACCCCGAAAGATCTTCTCACCTTTAGGCAAGTTCAGTAGTCCTCTCTCTGTCCAGTTTATGCAATAGTCCAGGCAAGAGCCTGACCACATGAGTCTTTAATTTACCGAGCAATCTCAGTAGGACTAAAGGCGTGGCTTTGCCAGCTAGATCCAATCCATTCCTTAGCTTTCCAGCCTCATGGCTGAGGTACTGGATGTAGCCATGTTTATAGCCACAACTCTATGGCGTTTCAAGGTCCCTGCCAGCAAGCAAGCTTCAGCAGCCTGTGCTTGCAAACAGCACGAACCGCCTGCGTAAAAGAGTCAGAGTTTGCCCTGGCAGGACAGCCCAGAAAGCCAGCATTTTTAAACGGTGCAGCTTTTTTCTTGCTAAGGCTGAAAAATGAAAAGTATGCGTTCAGCTTTTCATCAACATTGTTTAAGTGTTTCGTGGCAGGACCTCTTAATGAGCTGCAGGGTTTTGCAGCTAAAGCTGAGTCAGGAAGCCTCTCTTAGATGAGAGCACTTGCTTGCCTCTAGCAAGCAGAGTAGAACCGAGAAATGGCAGCTACCAAGAAAACATGCTTTACTCTTTGCCAAGCACACACAGATGATTAGAAATGGGCTAGTCCATTTCCAATCAGGTGTGTTGCACCACTAGGTGAGCTTACCGGGAAGATTCTAGCCTTCGTCCATCCTGGATCGGAGCTTCATCACGTGTGTCTCAGAGAGCAGAGCTCTCACGTCCGCCCTGGAGAGGGGAGCATGGCGTCTCTGCTCCAGACAGCAGAGCTGTCG
>NC_022026.1:33984342-33986667 GCF_000317375.1 Microtus ochrogaster
AGCCACCATGTGGTTGCTGGGAATTGAACTCAGGACCTTTGGAAGAGCAGGCAATGCTCTTAACCACTGAGCCATCTCTCCAGCCCCTGGTACACCCCTTTTATTCCCAGTACTTGGGAAGCAGAGGCAGGCAGTCTACAAATGAGTTCCAGGATAGCCAAGGCTATACGGAGAAACTTTGTTTTGAAAAAAAACAATTCCCAAAAAACTAAAAAAGCTTTATATAACTACACAATGTTTAAATCTCCAAGAAATTGTGATCACTGCCTCCTTAGGTCACCTTTTCAATGAAAATGCTTTGTGGACTTATGATACACGTTTTATAAATTAACTTTTCAGATTCATGATTGAGACCCAATTACTTTTCAAATTAATAATACACTAAAATGGTTAGCATCTCAACTGATATTGTTTTAAAATATTTGTTTATTTTTTTGTTTTGTTTTATTTTAGTCTTTTGGTTTTTCGAGACAAGGTTTCTCTGTGTAACAGTCCTAGCTGTGCTGGAACTAGCTCTTGTGAAGCAGGCTGACCTCCAATTCAGAGATCTGCCTTCCTCTGCCTGCTGAGTGCTGGGATTAAAGGTGTGCATCACCATTGCCCGGCTTTACACACGTTTAAAGCTTCTGTGGGGTGGCGTAATTTGATTTTAGTTCTCAGCTTGTTTTGTTGTTGTCGTTTTGGTTTTTTGAGACAGGGTCTCTCTGTATAACAGCCCTGGCTCTCCTAGAACTCACTCTGCAGAGCCAGGTTGGCCTCGAATTCAGAGATCCTCCTGTTTCTGTCTCCTGAGTGCCGGGGTTAAAGGTATGCACACTACCATCTGGCTGGTTCTCAGTTTCTTAAGTAAGTTCCATGCTTAAAAATTTGAGGGTGTTCTTTATTATGTACAAGGAGTTTAAAAGCCACCTGGTCAAAGGAAAGAAGTTTGGAATTAACTTTTTGCCCTCTCATATTTGATTACTTTATATTTTGGATCTGTCCTATATCACCACTATATGAGTATATTTAATGTGGCATTTAAATTACCGTGAATTACCCTCGTTATAGAAAGTTCAGTGCTTTTCCAGGGTTCCTCTCTAAATAGTTAAGGGTTTTTTTTTTTTAATAGATGGAAGAGTGCATTTTATCTTTTGAACCCAGGAAAATCCTCACAGAACCCTACTCCTTAATATCTTTAGATCTATGGTCACTTTTCTGTGCCATCTAAGCTAATGTGTCTAGATATTCAGGAGCAAATGTCCCTTGGTGCTGTCATTCTTACCAATGGCTTCAGTGATAGCTGAAAGCTATGGCAGAAGTTGTAGTATACACAGTGTGCCTGCCACTATGCTTGCTAGATCTGCACTCTGAGCATGGCCATCTGCTTCTTTCTGAGTGTTCTCAAAACCCAGCTTCGAGCAGATTTTCTGGCCTAGTCAGTCAAATCATTCACAGTTTCGACAGCATATTTTCTAAAATCTGTTGTCCTCAACCTTAAATTATCACATGGAATAGGAACAGTTTAGGACTCCACTAATAAAATATATTTCTGACCTTCTTTATACACATATTCCACTTAAGAAGATATTTACTTCAAATTATAAATAAGGAGAAATTAGCTAAGTTGCCACAGTTGACCTTGGACCCTTCTCTTATCCTCCTGCATGAGTCACCCATTACATATACCAGAAATATATTGTTTTTTATTACATTTTATTTATTTAATGGGGCATGCACAAACACCATAAGTGTGGAAGAGAACAACTTAGAAGAGTTGGTGTTCTCCCAAGAATCTACTGTGATGACATTCAGATACAAATATGCAACTTTAATCAACTCCCAACAATCAAATTTAACTTGTCATTCTACTAAATGAAATAATCTAGCTTTCATGGCAGAGGCTATTACTATACATTTTAATCCTAGATGGATGAGCAACTTCTATTTAATGCCCACAAACTTAAAACTATTATAGTGGAATTTCATTGTCTTTGAGAAAAGGTTGTTTTGAAAAGAACATTGAACATGATATGAGGAAAAGTATATTGTAGGTGTTTAGTCATATACAAATGTCAATTTTGGATGACATAATTATTTTTAATATTAGGATGTTAACTCCTTCCTGGTAGAGATTAAGACTTTAGCCATTATTTTATCACTGACAAGTGACAAACAATATCTTGCATTAGTGGTGATTCAAAAATTAAATTTTATAAGTAAAATAAAGGCATGTAAAAGAGTAACACTGAAGAGCAATCAGGGTTCCCTGACCTGTGGGAAGTCCAAGGACCGCCCACCTCCATCCAGGTTTAGTAAGTTGAGCATCCAAACTGCCTAGGGGGA
>NC_022026.1:33987598-33988853 GCF_000317375.1 Microtus ochrogaster
AGGCTAGGCTCCCACAAAGCCAGTTCATGTATTAGGATCAAAACCTAGTGCCATTGTCCTTGGCTTCTCATCAGCCTTCATTGTCCACCATGTTCAGAAAGTCCGGTTTCATCCCGTGCTTATTCAGTCCCAGTTCCGCTGACCTTGGTGAACTCCCAATAGATCAGTTCCACTGTCACAGTGGGTGGGTGCACCCCTCGTGGTCCTGACTTCTTGCTCATGTTCTCGCTCCTTCAGCTCCTCATTTGGATCTTAAGAGCTCAGTCCGGTGCTCCAAATTGGGTCTCTGTCTCTATCTCGATCCATCGCCAGATGACGGTTCTAAGGTGATATGCAAGATATTCATCAGTATGTCTATAGGATAGGGTCATTTCAGGTTCCCTCTCCTCAGTTGCTCAAGGTACTAGCTGGGGACATCTCCCTGGACACCTGCAAGCCACTCTAGAGTCAAGTCTCTTGCCAACCCTAAGATGGCTCCCTTAATTAGGATATATATTTCTCTGCTCCCGTATCCACCGTTCCTTTATCCCAACCATCCCATTCCTCCATGCTCCCCTCATTCTCCCCTTCTCACGTTTCTCACCCCATTTCCCCTTGGCCCCGTGCCACCTCACCACCAAGTTCCCAGGTTTTGCCCTGCAATCTTGTCTACTTCCTGTATCCAGGCAGATGACTATATGATTTTCTTTGGGTTCACCTTCTTATTTAGCTTCTCTAGGATCACAAATTACATGCTCAATGTCCTTTATTTATGGCTAGAAACCAATTATGAGTGAGCACATCCAATGTTCATTTTTTGGGTCTGGGTTACCTCACTCAGGATAGTGTTTTCTATTTCCATCCATTTGCATGCAAAATTCATGAAGTCATCGTTTTTTACTGCTGAGTAGTACTCTAACATGTATATATTCCACACTTTCTTCATCCATTCTTCCATTGATGGACATCTAATTTGTTTCCAGGTTCTGGCTATTACAAACAATGCTGCTATGAACATAGTTGAACAAATGATTTTGTCATATGATAGGGCATCTCTTGGGTATATTCCCAAGAGTGGTATTACTGGATCTTGAGGTAGGTTGATCCCAAATTTCCTGAGAAACTGCCACACTGATTTCCAAAGTGGTTGCACAAGTTTGCATTCCCATCAGCAATGGATGAGCGTACCCCTTACACCAAAACCTCTCCAGTAAAGGCTATCATTGGTGTTTTTGATTTTAGCCATTCTGACAGGTGTAAGATGATATCTCAAAGT
>NC_022026.1:33992578-34005333 GCF_000317375.1 Microtus ochrogaster
TTTTCTCCTGGAAAATTTTGTTTTCTCCATTTATAGTGAACGAAAGCTTGGCTGGGTATAGTAGTCTGGGCTTGCATCATGGTCTCTTAGTTTCTGCAGTACATCTATCCAGGGCCTTCTTTCTTTCATTGTTTCCGTAGAGAAATCAGGTGTAAGTCTGATAGGTTTACCTTTATAAGTAACTTGGCCTTTTTACTTTGCAGCTCTTAATATTCTTTCTTTATTCTGTATGTTTTGTGTTTTGATTATTATAAGGCGAGGAGATTTTTTTTTTTGGTCCAGTCTATTCGGTGTTCTGTATGCTTCTTGAACCTTCAAAGGAATATCTTTCTTTAGGTTCTTTAAGTTCTCTTCTATAATTTTATTAAATATATTTTCTGGACCGTTGAGCTTTACTTCTTCTCCTTCTTCTATCCCAATTATTCTTAGGTGTGGTCTTTTTATTGTGTTCGAGATTTCCTGAATGTTTTGTGATGAGAATTTGTTGGTTTTGCTGTTTTCTTTGATCAGTGTGTTTATTTTGTCTATGGTATCTTCAGTGTCTGATATTCTTTCTCCTATCTCTTGTAATCTGTTGGTAGTACTTGTCTCTGTAGTTCCTGTTCGTTTACCCAGATTTTCCATCTCCATCCTTCCCTTTGTGTTTTCTTCATTACTTCCATTTCATTCTTCAAGTCTTAAACCGCTTCCCTTACCTTTTTGATTGCTTTTTCTTGTTTCTCTTGGTTTTCCTGGGTTTCTTTGAGTGATTTATTAATTTCCTCTACCTTTTTGTTTGTAATCTCTAATTGTTTATGGCAGTTTTTCACCTCCTGTTTAAGGTCCTCTATTATTTTCATATAATTCACTTTTGATTCGATTTCTTCTAATTCTTCTGGAGTAGGGTGCACAATTCTTCTTATTTCTGGATCCCTGGATTCTGGTGATGTCATGTAGCCTTTCAGGTTGTTGGAGCAATTCTTGCATTGGAGCCTTCCCATCTCTTCCTTCAAATGGAGCCAGGAGAGGCCTGGTGTCTTGGTCCAGACTTTGCTGTGACTGACTCTCTGGGTGTATCTCATCAGTGAAGAAGCAGGAACCGTTCCCGTCCAGATGAACCTCCTCAGCACCAAAATATGTATGCCTGGTAATCCAGTGACCCGCGGACAAAAGGGCGAACTTGTGGGGCAGGTTGGGGTCGAGTAGAACACAGGAGACCCTGCAGCGCAAGCTGAACGTGCCTGCACTCCCTTTGGGGGTCCTTGCGGCCTGCCCAGTAGTAGGCAGGCACTCACTGCTCTGGGTGGGTAGCCTTAGTGTAGGATCAGAAACCTGTTCCTAAGCAAAGGACCTTGCAGATCAAGCAAGCTTGGAGGGCGGGTCGTATGTAAGAATGACAGTCCTGCAGAAGGAGCTGGGGGAGGGGGGTTTGTGCTCTCTTCAGGGACAATCCGCCCCTGGATAGCACACACTCACCCGTTCAGATGGAGCTCCTCAGCCGAACTTTGCCTTTCTTGTTATCTTTGACTTTTTCACTGGTTTACAGAGGTTGGACATCCTGAAATATACATTTTCATAATCCGCATTGCAAATAATTGCACTTAAGTGACCTTTCAAGGTGTTTCTGCCCAGTATGTTTCTGGCATGAATCTTTATTTTTCTTTTCCTTTTTCTTTTTTTCTTTGTGTGTGTGTGTGTGTGTGTGTGTGTGTGTGTGTGTGTGTGTGTGTAGGAGTGGGGGGGCAGTAAGGAAATAAAACAATCACTTAAATTCTGTGCTTAGAAATAAAGACTACTGTTTCATTTCTGCTCCACTGAAACAGGATGTTTAATATCCAAACATAGTGTTAAAAGTAAAAATTATATGGAGGTACTTTTCAATAATAAAATCAAAATGTATATGAAGCATGTGCATATTATGAAAAAAGGCAGTTATAAAAGTATTCATTCTTTCAGGTCTATTAATGTCACAATAGACTTGAGGGCTGAATGATTTAATTATACTTTTTAGCAGAGAGTTAGTGCTAATAGTTAAGCAGTATTAAAAAGACCATAGATAAGTGATATCTCATTTTCAAAATCATGGTATATACTGTAAGTGTCAGCTGTAGAATAATTTTACACAAATGGCCTGATTTCTGAGTTGCTTCCATTAGAAAAACCAACGTGGTTTGCCCACTGAAAGTACATTTGGACCCATGTTACAACTTTACTTCTATGATCACCCGTCATTTTTAATGAACTTAACTCCAATTTTAAATGTTGATTTGGCTTCCTCTTTTCTTCACAATTATTACCTTACTGTTCTCTACACTCTTATGAATTAGCATTCAACAATTACCTAGCCTAAGAAGAAAGACCAGATGTAAGTCTCAAAAATATTCATCATACTTAGTGCAGAACTAGAAATTTTAGTCAGCATAATTATGGTTTTGTATTTATTAGTCATAAAAGGTTCCATTTTACAATTTATTTTCAATAGTTTTAAAACATTAATAGAGATATATAGATACATACATAGATACATAGATAGGTAGAATATTACATATAGTTATAATTTTAGACAAGGTCTTGCTGTGTAGCACAGGCTAAACTTAAATGCATGATTACAAGCATGAGCCACCACATTGATGTGGGATTCTCCTCTGCATGCTATAAATATGTTTTATTATCATTGGTTATTAAAGAAGCTTTTTTGGCCAATGGCTCAGTAGAATAAAGGCAGTCTGCAATCCTAACAGACATATAGAGAGAAAGTAGGCGGAGTCAGGGAGATAACATGTAGCTGCCAAAAGAGAAATACGTGAGCTGCCAGTCAGAATCTTACCAGTACACCATAACCCCGTGGTGATTCACAGATTAATAGAAATGGGTTAATTTAAGATGCAAGAGTTAGCTAATAAGAAGTCTAAGCCATTGGCCAAACAGTGTTTATTTAATATCATTTCTATGTGATTATTTGCGGCCTGGGCAGCCAGGAAACAAATGAGCAGTGTCTGCTGCACATGGCAATTTACATTTGCTGTGACATGAGAGATGACAGAATTGAAAATGCCAACGAGAGATGAGTATATATTTTAAGCAAAAGTTTTGATGAAGAATACATAGTCATGAAGAGCCAAGTGTGAGAAAAAAAAATGGGAACAATTTAACAAAACACACATCCCTATGATGTTCTTTAGAGGCAATGGCATCCTTTTCCTGTAGGTATAGAGTTGGCATCTCTGGACTAATGGTCATAGAACTTATTCAACAGGTAATTAAAAGAATTCTTTTTGGGTACTTTAGAGGAAGAGGGTAAAAGAATGATAAGAGGGACTTTTCTTTTTCTGTTCCTTCCATCTTCATATGGGTTATGTATATTTTATATGTATTTCTACATGGATATACATATATTTATATACACACATAATAAATTCATACATACAGAAATGGAGGTCGTTTTCTGATAGATATGCATCTATATGGTTTAATTTAGCATAAATATTCTTACAAGCTGCCCTACATGTTATACATGAAATGTTTCTGTCCAGTTAAAAGATTTTCAAACCTGGTAAGCTATATAACTGCGATAACCCTTGTACTTACTTGTGTGATGTGCCCTACACACACCATACTTCATCCAAGTTCCTCAGAATTGGAAGTTCCTCAGAATGAACTATATTTGAAGAAAGAGGTAATTAAGATAAAAAAAATATTAAGTTATGTGATAATACTACATGAAAGATGGCCTTTTAGGAAATGGGGATTTGAACACACACAACCAAACAAGTAAGAAATTACACAAGAAGGCAGCGATCTGAAAGCCACCATGAGAGAGGCCGCATAAGAAACTAAGTATGCCAATACCTTTCACTCAGAGTTCTAACCTCTGGATATATGAAAAAAAATGTGTTGTTGAAAGCACCCAGTATGTGGTACTTTATCATGACAGTTCTAGCAAACAAATGTGTGTGTGTGTGTGTGTATTTACAGTAGCAATAGTTTTATTAAGTCTTGACGTCTAGTGGCTGCCTCTGAAATATTATAAGGATCACATTCCTTAATGCAAAGTTACAGCTTTACAAAGAATGCCAGAGAGCAATATGAAAAATTGTCCATCATGCACAGCAATATGGTGAAGCTTTATGAGAACCTGGGAGAATACTTCATTTTTGATCCAAACACAGTAACTATAGAAGACTTTTTTGGTGATCTCAACAACTTCAGAAACCTATTTTTGGTGAGTAATGTATTTTAAAACATGGTAAGTCCTGTTGATTGGTTTTTAAAAACTTGTACTGACATCTTTATACATCTAATGACTGTACTGATTCCATGTTAGAGACCTTTATCCCCAGCAAGAAGGTCAACAGCCATATTTGTCATTTGAGATGTCTTCCTGTCACCAAAACAGTTATTTGTTAAGTGGGACTCTTAATCAGTGATATTGTCCCATAAAGTGGTTTGATTTAAATAGGACTTAGACAATTTCAGATAAGAATAGTCTTGGGGAAACACTTCCTCCTACTTCTTGAGATAAAAATCAGGGCATATCTGAAAAGTTGAGTCAACAACTCTGGTAGTAGTACAAACTACACCAAACTTTGATAAATATCTTAATTGCTTTTTATGTCCTTGCTGAAAATAAAAGCTGAGATTGGCCTTTGAACCTTAACGAAGATACATATTTAATTTTTCAGCTCACCCATAATTACTATGTGTTAGCAATAAGAGCTCATAAAAAGTAGTCAGACAATTTTCAAACTGTGAAAATTATAAATATAATATGGATGCATAAACACATGAATAACACTCCTATCTGTAGTTTCTCTTTCCATAGTTCAGGTCAATTAGAGATCTCAATAATTAAATGAAAGATTCCAGAGGTAACCAACTCAAAGGTTGTAAATATCTTTTATTGTAAGACATTGGTATAGTTGATTACTTTCATTATTGTTTTTTTTACTGTGGTTAACTTTACTGACATACAAACTTGGTGTGCAACTTATTGGCAGTCTTGAATTGGGTTGTTCATGTAACCTCTCTGAGCATTGATTTCCTGTAACCTATGATGTGCAAATGAAGGGTATTATTATTTATTCTCTGACCATTCTTTTAATTACTTATTGAGAATCAGCTTGATTTGATGTGCTGAGCCAGACATAAAGGGAAGAAACAGTTTGTCTATATTCTATGAGTACAGGCAGTACATTCATTAGAATTTACTGTGTGTTGACATATAGTAATATGTTAGGATATAGTAATAATACAAAGTAGGAAGAGACTAATTCTGCCTGTGGTGACCAGAGAAGTCTTCATAAGGACCTTGACATTTGGACAGAGTCTGGAAAAAAATCCATTGGAGTTTGACAAGCAGACTTTGATAAACATGTTTAAGGGTTTTACACCTAACCTATAAGTCAAAGACTCCTAAATCAACATCTCCAGCTTCAGTCAATCACTGATGCTCACCATGTTCCTGTTTCATGGTGAGCTTAAAGTGATTTCACTCTCTCAGGGGAGAAAAGAACCCCGAAAGAGAGACAAAAATTGGAATCGCTAGAAGTTCCCATTTTCTTAGTGCTTTGTGTGTTTGGCCTCAGGGTTCTTAGCACTAAAAGCATATTGGACTATAGATGGAAGCAATAAAATACCAGTAGTGCTGAGAAGAAAATAAGAGTTCTGATTCATGTGCTACCAAAAATGACTTCCAAATGAGCTCAGAGTTTCATTTTGGGACATCTATTTGGCATGTGTAGCATAAACAAAATGCACATGCCAAAAAAAGCTTCCTCAGCCATCTTCTGAGAGAGAGAATACAGAAATAAAGAAAAAAAGCTGACATTATAGATTAAGTCCTTTTTCAAAATTATCACATTCCAATGATGGAAAAAGAAATTAGGAAATATCTAGAGGATAGTGATCTATTCATTATTAATATCATGTATATTATCTATCACTCAGCTAGTGAGTATATTGAAACTATTCAAGACATAGATTTATATGTATATGATATATATATACATATAGTTAGATACATCTCCAAATTCATAATGTAGATTGCCTTATTAGTTCTTTTATCTGAGATTTCATCAGTTTTTAAAATGGCATAGAGGCAACATTACTTAATAACCCCTAAATTCAAGTTGAATATTTTATGGAAGAAACTCAATTCTATATTTATGTACTGTCTAAATAAACATCTTTTTGCCTATTCTCCTTTTTGCTTCAATCACTCTACTAGTTCAAATAGTTGACTGCACAAATACTCTTTTCTTTTGAGATATTTTGAATAGAATATTTAGAACCAGTGAGCCTTATATGTTTCACCACCATACAATATAAAAATTAATTTCAGCTGTTGGAAAAGTGTTTGAGGCAAGTATTTTACTTCAATAACATTCATAGCTCCAAATAAATTATAGAAAATACTTCTTTTCTCTTTTAAATCTGTCAGATTCCTGTTGCTTCTGAGTGTGTTTTTTAATAAACAATGTGTTACCCAGGCACTCAATAAATATTTGTTGTGTGTGTCTTCATTCTATACCTCATATACTAGAAATATAGGAATAAAACTTTGTAAAGTTGTTAAATGTATTGACAGAATTTAAAAAGATGTTTTCATAACTATTAATTATTCCAACAGATTTTTCCCTCAACAAAATACATATGTGCAACAGTTTATTTGATAAATAAACTTGGGAATAGCTTTTACATAAGAATTAAAATGGTGAAGTGTTAGGAGGATAAATGGCATCTTGTACTTCTGAAATGTTTTTTTGACTCAGTCAATTATTTGTCTAACCTCATAGACACTATTTTAGTTTTGACCCACCACAACCATCTCTGTGATTCTTTCTACATTAGGAAAAGTCAAATCTTGAAGGTAGAATCAGAAAAAGACAACAATGAGTTCCTAAGAGATGCTAGAGTTTGGCCGAACAGAGAGAAACTTTGGTAATCCAGATTCAGTAGTAAAGAAAGTCTGACACACTAACATGTAATTGTTAAAATATTTATTTGGTCCTATAGGGAATTATAACAACCCAGGCATTAGTATGTCATTTTAAGAAATAATATTCTGTGTTAAAAAATGATTTCTTAGGCCGGGCGGTGGTGGCGCACGCCTGTAATCCCAGCACTCGGGAGGCAGAGGCAGGCAGATCTCTGTGAGTTCGAGGCCAGCCTGGTCTACAGAGCTAGTTCCAGGACAGGCTCCAAAGCCACAGAGAAACCCTGTCTCGAAAAAACAAAAAAAAAAATGATTTCTTTAAACTCTTAACTTTTGTTTTGAGACATGTTTTCATGTACTCAGGCTAGCCTTATATTAGTTGGTCCTCCTGCCTCCATCCTTTTAGTACTATGATTACATGCATAGACCACAGTGCCAGGCTTCTCCTTTAATTTTCTAAAGCAGTACAAACACACACACACACAAAAAAAATAAACAGAAAAACTGCTGTTCAAAATATATGAAATGTTAGAGGAAACTGCATTAATTCTAGGAGAAAACCCAACATGAAAAATTATTCTGTTAGGGATATCTGTGTAACCATGTTCACTTATGGATATACTTCAAATTTTAATGCATAGATCTACTCTTTAACGTTTTTTTTTTAAAAAAAAACCTCCTATTTTATGTGCATGAGTGTTCTGCCTGAATGTATGTCTGTACATTGCTTTTATACCTGGTGCTTTCAGAAGCCTAGAACTGGAGTTATAGAGGGTTGTGAGCCACCATGAAGGTTCTGGAGATTCAGTCTGGGTTCTCTAGAATAACAGCAAGTTCACTTAAATACTGAGGCATTTCTCAAGTCATAGAAACATTTAATTTTAAGAAGTCCTCATTTGCCTTATGCCATCATCCCCTTGAGAGTACTTTGATCTTCCTTGAGTATAAACTGTAACTGGTAAACAAAAATGAGCATCTTCATTTTGTTAGACTCAGGACTAAATTGGTAATATACAGAAAATTTTCATTCTTCATTAAGGGCAGTTTGAATTTAAAGAGGCAAGGGTGAGTTTTTACAGAAAAAGATTGTATATATAATTCCTGATCTAAGAGGACTAAGTTATTTGACACATTTTAAAACCTTCATCTCCTAAGCTCTTCACATTTAAATGAATGATTAGTGTTGTACCCCTTCAAAAAGAAAAGGCAAAAAATAATGGACTTAAAAATGAAACACTTTGTTTAACCAAGTAAAGTCTTAATCAGTAATAAAACTGTTGTCTAAAATCTTATCACTCCCAAGTCTCTAGTAGATGCCTCATAAGTTTATTTCTCTTTGCTTTGCCAATAAACTGCTAATTGATATTGTGAAGATGACCTTGAGAAACTGTAAGATCTTTGGTGTGTGTCTTGAATAATTTAGTTTTCTTTGTAAGCTAAAGGTCTCCAAGTCTCATCACTTAGGAATTCAGAGGCAGGTTGCCTTAGTAACAATAATCCAAACATTCCTAATAATCTCTTCTCCCCACCGCTCGTCAAACTGAACTCAAACTCCTACAGTTTGTATTCCCACTGGCACATCTGGAGTTACCACATACTTGCATGCATGCTGATAACATGTTACCTATGGTTACCCTTTGACATTTGCTCACAAGTCAGCTAGGAGATTGGACAAAACAATTTGCCATATATTGCTCTAGTTCTCAACTGGACAAGATCTTTTTTTCCATAAAGCTGTTTTGAGTCACCTTCCACGGAAATATGGACGACAGGCCCAAAGTACAGTGTCCTGCTGTGCCAATTTTTGCCACAAGTTCTTGAGTGCTTAAGAAGTCATGATTCATAGGACACTTCATAAAAACTGTTTCTTTCCCTTCTCTCCTGACCTCCTTCTCCTTAGAAGCTCTAAAAAATGTTTTAAGTCCTAGCTTCCTGAAAGACTAATACTATAAACCCCTCACTGCCCTCCTTCCTCTTTTGTTCAGTCATCACAGCTTATATCTTCTCTTTCCTAGAAGCCAAGAATAAATAAAATGCCAGCATAAATCCTGTCATGCAAATAGAGCCCTAAGGGCCTACCCACTCCCTCTAGTTAATCACATACACCCAGATAATTCCCTTTGAGCTCAGCTGGGACCACCCTAGCTACATAGCCCTCAGTATATTTTGATCTATTGCAACTCTTTGAAAACAGGAGAACCATGTAAAATATATGGCAATTCTATTAAGTAGAATATTTGACCAGAATTCCTCATTCCAGAGCTGTCGAAAGACTTGAGTGTATTATATATGGCTATCATTGACTTCTCCTTTACAAAAAGATGTCAGCTCTCAGCTGTTGTATTCTATTTGACTGTTTACTTTGGGTTAGAAATGGATGTCCCATTTTTTCTGATATGATTGTTCCTTATATAGAAAAACTAACCATTATGTTATAAAGAACTAAAGGAATATATAGTAATGGTTTATATAGTGTAAACAAACCCCAAATTCTGCAACATTGTAAAGAAATTTACTAGTGTGAAGGGTTTCAAAATATGTCTATAGACGTTTCGTTAATATTATAAGACTTAAAGTATCATAAATGTTTCTAAAAATGATCAGAATTGCATATGACAAGCTAAATTTTGCCCTTTAAAAAAATCTAAATAGTTAACTCTGAACATATTAGACAAATCATTTTAATGATCTCTTTTCATGTTAAAGTCTACTAAGAATTAGAAACACTATACAAAATGCAGTATCTTTCGTTCTGTCAATATGTCATATAGAATTTTTCATAGCCATGTTCCAAGTATAAATAAGTTATTTTTGAGTTATGCCTAAGAAGTAACATAATTATAAGATATGTCATACCAGATATAAGTTGACCTTGTCAGGGTTCCTGAGACTGGCCAAAAGTACCTTGAGGTCACTTGGAGATATCAAAGTATGCTTCCTGTAACCTGAACTGGAAAATCCTTGAACTTAATCCAACCATGCTACCTCTCAGCTTTCTTAGGTTTTTTTTCATTCTGCTTCATCTTTGTTTATTCACTAATCAATCTTTAATCAGAAAAGCCTCCCTAGACACTGTATAAGCCAGTTCAAAGCAGTACTGCTTAGAATCATGCCCACTGAGCAATTTTTATCTTCCTCTTTTCCTTTTCCCCTGCCTCCTACCTCCTCCAGTTGCTGATCAATTGGTTCAAATCACTTCCTCCAAGCAGGCCTCCCCAACACTCATTCATCTCCCCAATCCCAGTGTATAGTGCTGTAATTTTTCTTGTATAGATTAAATACAGTGCTAACAGCTAAGGATATGTTTGGATGATTTAATGAATTAAGAAAACAATAAGTGAACCTAAGTTGCCAAAGAAAAGAAATTGAAAACGTTTGCCCTCCAGAACTCCACTCCAGTGGGAACAAATTATGAGTGAGGATTTGTGCATATGGAAAGCATGTAAGGACACAGGGGGCATGCTTTCATTTGGTGGGATTTAAAGAAGACTCTGAAAGGGAGGCATGTGCAAAGTGGATGCATTCAGATTTTGTTCCTTTATGACCAAAGATGTTCTCTCTCTTTTATTCTCCTCAAGCTTCTTTTGATGTTTTAAGTTTAGTGGTAAATATGTATTGTTTCCTAGAGCTCCATGCTGAGTTCAAAGTGGAAAAACAACAATTTTATTCCTGGAGACGTAGTTATAAGCTAATTATTACGATCTAGAGGTTATCCACCATATGCTTAGATGAGCAGTAACCAAGCTTCATTTAATTCTTATGGACTGACAGCTGTACTGAACAATAGGGCAATTGAGGCAGATTATCTAGCAAAAGCAACCCTGAGAGACTGATTTGCACGCTATTAGTTTAGGCCAGTGCATCTCAACCAGGGGTGAATTTGTCTTCCAAGGGACATTTGGCAAGATCTGGAGACTTTTTTGGTTCTCACAACTAAGGAGTGGATACTAATGGCATCTGGTAGGTAAAGCCCATATGTGAAAGATACCAAAAATATGCATGAGTGAAAAAAGAAAAAGTCTGCTTCAGGGTTATCTGCTAAGGACTTTTGGTTTTATTAGTATCACTTAGAAAATCCAAATTTACAAGCAAAATCTGTACTAGATAAAGCACTTTGGAAACCTTGTATTTTGTTAACAATATTTTCTATATTGTTCAAAATATCCTGGTTCAGATAGGTTTTTTTATTATTTTTATTATCAGCCATGCATGCAAATTGAAAGAAAATCATAACATATAGACAAAGTTACAAAAAAATGGTTATTCATTTCAAAATTTAATCAGTATTAATACCTTGGAATATATATCTTTCCAGGCACGCATATATGTATCTAAAATGTGAGTTTGTTTGTCTTAAAATAGACAGAATGTATTATGAAAGTTTAAATTCTAAAAATTTTTAACTTGTGATAACTGACTGTGCTTGTGAAGAAATATCCATCAGAGTTTAGTGGATATTGCCATCCACTGGGATGTCTTTAGTTGTGATAAAAAATGTTAATTGGCTCAGTTGATGGTGTCTTTTTACCAGCACCTGGTCTTGGCAGCTTGCTGACAATCACTGTGGTTGTACGCCACCTATAAAGGGACCAGTGGAATCTTACTTTTGTTTTAAACACAATACACCCATCACACTTCCTCAAGACAAGGATCCTTAAATCAGTAATGGTGGCTGGATACCCAGGCCTATTCCTAGCATTTCCTAGCACAGTACCTGCTGTGCCTTTTGATTTAAAACTATTACTTACCTAACAACAGTGTCTGTCTGTTTATAAATGAAAACTGTTTATAATATAAACAACTGGTAATTACCAAAAAATTCCCTAACAAAACTAATGTTGTGATTTAAAATGAGAACAGATATCCTGAATATATCTATGTGAACATGTATTTTTCCCTCGTTTTCTTCACATTTTCTTTTTGATAAAAATTTGAATAGTCTGAAATAAAGTCTCTTAAATGCTTTTTTGTTATTGTTGTTTAAAATGCTTGAACCATATTATAATTTTAGTGATGAAACAACTATTATTTGTATTAATGTATCTCCTTTGATTTGCTTTCCATAAGAACTTTTTTGTGGCATTCAGGCTTGCCTGGTATTCTTTATGAGTCAGTAAAGGGAAAGTCAAAGAATGAACAGCATTCCTCAAAAGCTGGAAATGGGCCTGCCAGCCTTTTAAATATTTGCATTTGAAATGGAAGCTGCTCAGTCTGTTCTTTGAGGAGCCTTCTTAATCCTTGTTATATCTGATTGAGAATTCAATTTGATGGCATTATTGTATTTTAGTTTTCAAATTCCACACGTAGTACACAATGACTCAAAGTTACTGAAACTAGGGTAGGTGGAATTTGAAATGGTATGTTTGTTTCCCCTCTATTGCCTACTCTTAATATAAATTAGAGATGTATAAAAACTACAATATTATCTTAAATTTGGATATCATTATAAACATAATTGTACTGGTGAAAAAGATGCTATTTTAGATAGAACATACAAATAGATGCCCCTCACAATCTTATATCTAAATATATTGCTTTCATCAACTACACATTTAAATCTTTTCTTTTTTAAATAGAAAAAAAAGCAAGAGGATGACGATATGTTTTCCTTTGGGTTCACCCTCTTATTTAGCTTCTCTAGGATCACAAATTAAAGGCTCAATGTCCTTTATTTATGGCTAGAAGCCAATTAGGAGTGAGTACATCCCATGTTCCTCTTTTTGGGTCTGGCTTACCTCACTCAGGATAGTGTTTTCTATTTCCGTCCAGTTGCATGCAAAATTCAAGGAGTCATTGTTGTTTACTGCTGAGTAGTACTCTAATATGTATATATTCCATACTT
>NC_022026.1:34006007-34013121 GCF_000317375.1 Microtus ochrogaster
ATAAATAAATAAATAAATAAAATAAAGAAAAGAAAACAAAGCAAGAAATAGTAATTCGGTAGTACAGGTAGTAATTTAAAAATATCATCTCATTCTTAGCATCTGTGTCTACATCAGGGTCTCCTAAATTTAGGAGAATAGCCATTAACATCTCTGAATGAATTTCTAGACAAGAAGCTCTGACAAAAGGTGAGATGTATAGCAAAGCTTGTACTGGCGTAAAAGCATATTGTAGTGCCAAAAGAATGAAAAATTATAAGTAACCTATAAAGACATTGAGTTCATCTTGAATTCCTTCCCCCTGGTCTTTGTTCACTTCCAAGTGTCAGTAAGTTGATAGGTAAACTAATTCAGTAGAAATGTGTCACTCACTGTATTACATATACGCCCTTTAAATTCAGGATAGTGTTTTAAGCCAGTAGAACAATTCTGTCAAGAACTTCTGGCAGTACCGCCAGTGATGGAAGAAATACGTGAGGCAGCCTCTTGTACCTTTGAGGGAACATGGTTTATGTGACTGTCTAATATTTCTGGTACTAGAATTCTCCTTCCTTTCCAAAAATGATTAATCTATTGTGATCTGGTAATGAAGCTTTCTGATCTTCAGCTTTCAATTTGGCATCTTTCAGGATTGGCCCCCATTTTAATATAGATCAGAGAACAGGCAAATGAATGTCCTTATAGCAAGTGTAGCCTCCCCTGTGTTTTTGACCATGTCCACTTCTCCACTACAGTGGTGGGGCTGTGTAGCTGAGACAAAGGCTGCATGAAACACAAAGCTACGAATACCATCTACTCCTCTAATTTCCTTTGAAAGTGTGTAGGGCTTGGAGCGAGAACTCAGTGGTAGGATACTTGTCTAGGAACGTCTGGCTTCAATTCCTAGTCCTGGAAAAAATGTTGGAAGCCTCAAAGTAAAGTTATGGGGGGAAATTGTCAGACAGAATTCATACAAATCAGACAGTCTCTTGAGTGTTACCTTTCAAGTACAATCCCTCTTAAGAATTGAGATGGCTTTAATGCGATGGAAACTTCCAATATTTTGCCAGAGAGAGAGTCAGTTTAGCTAGTGAGTTCCCATTTGTTCCATGCCACATTTACTTCTTTGTATAGTGCCCCTTAAGTAGAAACCACATTCATCTTGCATGTTAAGCAGGATGCCAATAGAGGTGACCTCAGGCTTACCATGTGAGACTACAGGATTCATATACAGTATACAGGCTATAGTATTCATACCACATATTCTTCCACGGAGACTAAAGGTCCTTGGTGCCTTAGTATAAGAGGTACACAATAAATGGTTCTTACTCCATTTGCCACCTATTTTACATTATAACATAATATACATAGATAATGACCACCAGAACAGTTTTCAGACAATGCTTCTAAGTCTTGATTTTCAATAGAAATAGGTTCTCTAGATTTGGAGAGAAGTGATTATGTAAGACATGATAGAAATGAGATTTGATAATATAATAATAATGTCACCACATAGAAGGGAAATTACAGTATCCTTTCAATCTTAAATAGAAACCTTACTATGGGTAAAATAATAATAACAGTTTGATTGAAATATTGCATAATGTTTCTGAATAATACATGTTCCTCTGATTTCTGAACTTTTCTGTGTTGCCATGTTAATCTTCAACTCTAGACTCAAATTTATCATTCTAAACTCAAATTTATCTTCTGCTTCATAACCTTAAGCTAATTAGTATCACTATAACTACCACAAACTCGGTATATTCCAAATGTAACTTTTTACAGCCCTCCCTAACTAACCCCTGTATTTTCTTTGGTGGACGACACAACCTAGTCTCTTATGTTTCCTCACTGTTGACATCTATTCAGTCTCTAATGTACATTGTTTATGCCTTAAAATATTTCTCAAATCCATCCTATCTTTATCCTCATTTCAGATACCTTAGTTTCAGTATTCATCATCTCTCTCATGAATTATTGCTATTTTTAACTTGTCCTGATTATAATGTTAGCACTCTCCAAACTGACTTCATACTGCATTAAGATAGCTTTCCCAAACTGTGGATATCATTAGGATACTTGTCTTTTCAAAAATTTTTAGTGACTGTCCATAGATAAAGCCTAAAGTAACATTGGGAAGCCTTTGGAAATCTAAGTTTCCCAACCAGTGTTCTGGGCATGAAATAAATGTGTCTTGTCCTAGTTTGCTATTGCTGTGATATACAGAATGACCACAAACAACTAGGGGAGTAAAGTGCTTATTTGCTATAGGCTATAGTCCCTCATCAATGGAAACCAAAGCAGGAACTCAGAAACAGAAACCTGGAGGCCAGAACTGAAATACAGATCATGGAGGAATGCTCCTTTTTGCTTTGCATTCTATAGCTTGCTTGGCTAGTATTCTCATTCAACCCAGGACCACCTGACCAGAAATGGTACCCACATTGGGTTGGGCCCTCCCACATCAATCATTAATTCAGAAAATGCTCCACAAACATGCACTCAGGCCAAATTGATGGAGGAAGTTTGTTTTCTCAATTATTTCCTCTTTCCAAGGTGTGTTGGTTTGAATAAAAATGACCCCCTTAGCCTATAGGGAGTGGCAATACTAGGAGGTGTGTCCTTGTTGGAGTGACTGTGGTTTTTGTCAGACTGGATGTGTCCCTAGGAGATGGGCTTCGAGGTCTCAGAAACTCAAGCTGGGCCAGTGTGCCACTCTCTCTTCCTGCTGTCTGTGGATCCAGATGTGGAACTGTTCCCTTTCCAGCGCCATATCTGACTGCCTGCTGCCATGCTTTCCCAACATGAAGGTAATGGACTCTGAACTGTTAGCCAGCCCCTATTAAATGTTTTTCTTTATAAGAGTTCCCATGGCCTTGGTGTCTTCACAGCAATAAAACCCTAACACCAGCTGACTTTCATTTGTATCAAGTTGACGAAAGTTCAGCAGCACATTAGCATACTCACAATCTGTCTTCCTCCTGGAAAAATCATTGTCCTTCAAGATTCTATTCACTGGCTATTTCCTCTGCTATGTTTTGCTTACTATCTTTGCAATTCTAGGGAGAATTAATTGTTCCACGTTTTGTATGTTCATATAGCTGTCCTCACAACCCACACGTAATTATTGATGGGATGCAAACCTGCCTTTTATGTGTGTGCTTTGTTTCATTTTGTGGCAGTCTCCCTCTATAGCTTAGGTTGGCCTGGAACCCACTCTCTATGTATCGTAGGTGGGCCTCCAATTCATGGTTCTCCTGCTTCCTCAGCTCATCATGTGCTGGGATTGGAAGCTAGAACCACCATGCTCTGTCCTCAGCCCTGTCTTCTTTATCATTTGAATTCCCCATCTTTCTGGTGCTATAACTCTTGCCCTCTTCTAAGACACTTTGAAGGAAACAGAAATCCTCCTATCTATTTCACTTTAAAAGAAGTGAAATAGTAACAAGGCAAACATGATAAAACCTAGTTATTTTTCCATTACTTAGTTATAATGAATGCCAACTTTACTTTCCTCATGCTTAAATATAAACACTAAATAGAGGAAGTAACACTGACATTTCAGTGTACTAGATTATCCATAATATTTTGTTCAGAAGTTCACATTGAAAGAAGTCAAGCCTAAAATATAACATTTATTATTGCAAAATTTTGTACAGGCTATAAAACCCAGTATGTCTGTAAACTCCCTAAATCCTCATGGAAGTTATTTGTCCAACATGTCAAGCATAATGGCAAAAATCCCTGTCTACCAATAAATAAGGCAACTTAAACAGAAGATTCATGGGGAGGCTAGAAAATTCCTCTATAAATAATAGCATATTACCTCGGGAGGAGGAAGGTAAAGGAGAGGGCATTAGACCATTAGCATAGTAAGGAAAGGATATTCCCATCATTAAATAAGCAGTGCTATTTGACCAAATCTAGGTCATGATCAAAGATATAATCATAAGTGAGATGTGTTTTACATTGTGGAATGTAGCTAGAGTTTGCATATACAGATGGAATGGCTTGCTTCCCAGAATGCAATCACTAGTATATAACAGTACCCTTATTATTTCTAGTTTGGGAGAGATGATTTTTGAAGGAAAATATCTCAGTTCTGACCTGTATCTCATTCAAACTCATTTTTGAAATGATCCACAGTGTATGCTTTGCAGATATTTTAATGAGAGATCAACACTCTCAGCTATAGCATATCCAAGTCCCAAGATGTCAGTCAGTAAGAGACAATAAATCATATATGTTCATTTTATTTTATTAAGTAATGACTCAAGTATATTTAATTATGGAATTAAAATATCCTAGAATATAAATGGGTGAATTATCTAATGGTTTATATCATGACTTGGACTGTAGCGTATTTGCTATACGGCTTTGCAGCTAACTAGCTAATCTTCGTAATCATTTTCAGTAGAAAGCACTTTCTTGACTTGGTTCCATTGCCTTACCATCTGTACAGTAGTGTTCTTTTTTAAGTCTCTTCTTAAAATATACCTGCAAAGCCTAGCATTCTGACTTCCGGGAGCTTTCCAATGAGTTTCCCCTTCAATTAAGCAGTCAAGTTATGTACAATGATATAGTTCTTTTCCTTAATCCAGTTGTCAATGAGATTAATTACCCATATTTTGTTTGTGGTCTTTCATTTCCAAATTTTGACATCTTTTCTTAATTCTCCAAATTTCTTTTTAAAGTTGTATGTGTTCCTTAAACAGTGAGACTCTCTATGTGAATGGGCCTCTGTACATAAATTGTTCATCTCGTGGTTTAAGCTCTTTAAGAATGGCAAACTACCAATAATGAAAACTCAAGAATATTGTTTGCCCATTATGTGTTTAGCATTTAGACTAAACTAATTGCCCAGTTTTCATTAATTAAGAAATAGTTATACATGCTTCATCTGTATTACGTGTTCTGTGTACTTAACATATTGTTTTTTTTTATTACTTTATAAATAATACCAGTCAAAATTTCCACTTCCTCCCCTCTTCCCATTTCCCTCCTGCTCCCCCACTCACTGTCCTCCCCTCCTTCTCCAGTTTTAAGAGAGGGCAAGTTACCCTGCCCTGTGGGAAGTCCAAGGCCCTCCCCGCTCCATCCAGGCTTAGGAAGGTATGCATCCAAAGAAAATAGGATCCCAAAAAGCCAGTACATGCAGTAGAGACAAATCCCAATGCCATTATCACTGGCCCCTTAGTCTGCCCCAATTGTCAACCATATTCAGAGGGTCCTGTTTGGTCCCATGCTCGTTCATTCCTAGTCCAGCAGGAGTTGGTGAGCTCTCATTAACTCAGGCACACTGTCTTAGTCAACCAAGCCCTCATGGTCCTGACTTCCTTGCTCATATTCTCCCTCCTTCTGTTCCTCAACTGGACCTTGGGAACTCAGTCCAGTGCTCCGATGTGGGTCTTTGTCTTTGTCTCCATCCGTGGCCAGACTAAGGTTCTATGGTGATATTCAAGATAGTCATCAGTGTGATTATGGGACAAGGCCAGTTAAGGCACCCTCTCCACTGCCCAGGGTCCTAGCTGGGGTCATCCTCGTGGACTCCTGGGAACCCCTCCAGAGCCAAGCCTCTTGCCAACTCCAAAATGGCTCCCTCAATTAATATATCTCCTTCCCTGCTCCCATATTCGTCCTTCCTCCATCTCAACCATCCCACTCCCCCAAGCTCTCCCAAACCCTCCCCTTCTCCCCTCTCTCTCACCCTCTCCCCTTCCCTTAACGTATTGTTAAGAGTGCTTATCTGAGTCAGGTGTGATGGCTTATGCCTATAATGCCAGCATTCTGAAGGCCAAAGCAGGGGGTTTGCTGTGAGTTTAAGGCTAGCCTACACTACATAAGTGAACCCAGCCTTAGCTAGACTGTAAAAGGACTGTGACTCAAAAATACAAAAGTATACAAATCAAGAATGCCTGTCCAAAAAGAATATCACAGTGATATCACAGAATATCACAGTGACATCACAAAATATCACAGAGCTGAACTTAACCAACAGTGAGTCTACCTTCTTAGAGGCTGCAAAAATAGGCAAGATTGAAGTAAACTTTCACAAAAGAAATATATGGACAGACATTTAAATGAATGTGAAATGTTAAAACCTATATAATAAATAGCATTATATGTAAAGAGTGTGTCTTTCAGTGGTCATTAGTGAAGCAGCCCTTGAAGTATCCCATTTAAGGAAAGATAAGATGTATAAGGACTACCACTGCCTTCTATTTAAGAGAAATTTTATTTTCCTTATCAATGATCTAATTGGTATTGGCTTAATTTATGGACACTGTCACTGATAGGTGTCATATCATCAAATTTTCTCATTTTTCAATAGTGCTTCACTTTTAAATTTTGTGTTGCTTTATTTTTATTGTCTGGTATGATGTGTGAGTGTGTGTGTGTGTGTGTGTGTGTGTGTGTGTGTGTGTGTGTGTGAAAATTAAACTGATTGTTCAGACAACATCAATAAAGGGAAAGATGCAGCCCCATAATTACTTGAAGGACATCTTGCTGTCAATAGTTCAGAAGACAGCACAACAAATCAGCCAACAATCACTTTGTACTTAGAAAAGCACAGAGTTGTGACTGGTAATCAAGATAGCTTTGTGAAAAGAAAATTGAGCTCAACCATTTTAATTTACTTCTATGAAAAAAACAGTTCCCTGTAGTCCAAGAGAAAAAAAATCTCCTTATTTCCTAAAACTTGTATTCCTTCCTGAGTGACATTCATTATCAATATGATTAAAAAGAAGTAGACAATAAACTCCAGGATATTAGTCCATCTACCATTAACACAGTACCCGACCTGAGTGTAAGAAATAGAGCCACAGAGAAATAACATTGCTTGAGCTTCTTTCTGGAGCAGCATAGTACCATGAGTGACCAAGCCTCATGTGATTATGCAGGGACTAGAGCTAGTGATAAACATGGTTGAGAATGAATGAATGAAAGAATGAATGACTATTTCCTGCATATCACGAAGGCTAAATTCTCGAGACAGTAAGCAGAATTTTTTTGTCTTATATTCCTTGCGTCGTCTGTTTTTTTTTCCTGTCTCTCCCATCACCATCACCCCAAAAAAGAGCCAAATGGCTATATATTCAGAGAGATTTCAAGTCTTTCATTCAAAATAAGA
>NC_022026.1:34015156-34018328 GCF_000317375.1 Microtus ochrogaster
TGTGGAGGAAGGGGAACCCTCATCCATTGCTGGTGGGACGTGTGACTTTTTTAAAGAACACACCAGAAATGTGTATAGTCAAAGAAATCTTATCTTTCTTCTTTTTTAAAAGAAGCTCCTGTTTTCGAATTCTCTAAGCATATGTTTTAGATCTTACCAGGTGCACTTAACCTTTGAACTTTAGGTTGCTATCATTTCAGAAGGTAGCAAAAAATAATATTGAAGCAAGTTTGTAGTACAATAGATGATGGAACTGGGTAACAAAACTTCTGCCTAAAAATAATGTGAATGTAAGATAATACAACTGATTTCAATAGATTCAGAGTTCACGTTAGAAAGAGGAATTTCAAATACAAATTAATCCCCTCACCAAAATACGTTTATGACTTCCCAAGGAGCCTGTTTGAAAAGAGGATTGATGGCTGCAACAGATGTATTGGGACTGATCTAACTTTACTGTTGTACTTGAAAATGATACAAAAGAGATACTGTATTTTAGAATAATGTGAGCATCAAAAACTGGTAGAAAAAGAACAGCACACCTCTTAGAGTATTGTTTCCATCTTTGTTTTCTTGTTCTGGGGGAAGGAATATCAGAATGGAGAAAGCTAGAATTGAAAAATAATGTCTAACATGCAGAAAAGACCTAGAGTGATATTATTAATAGTATTATTAAAAGAAAAGGCATCTATGAGGAAGTTTTTATTGTAGAAACTGAAACTGAATTGTGTAATCCCTGCATTCGATAGGCTGAGGCAAAAGGATTGAGCTGGGTTGGAGGGGGTGGACTAGATTCAAGACAACAGTTTTTTCCAAAGGCCCCTAAAACCCATCCCTCCCTATCCCTCACATTCTGAACTGAAAAGTAAATCCTGTATTGTTCTTGAGGGTTAGCTTCACTTTGTGGAACTTGGGCACCCCAGTGAGTCCTGAAGACAAGCTACACCTCTAGGAAGAGATTTTAAAGGAAGATTTTGACTGGGTTTCTTTTACACAGAAGTCAATAAGCAAGACACAGGCTTAAAATCTGACAGCTTTTGCTGAGACATAAGGAAGTATTACCTTTTCACAAATGCTACAGTATCAGAATAAGTTCCTGAGGGAGATCATGGAACACTATCTACAGTTAGAGGTCTCGGGCTAACTTTTCCTGGGACCATTCCTATTAGGCAAGTCTATAAATTCTCCTTGTCAAGGTAACTTGATAGACTCATCCATGCTGCCCCATGCTTCTCACTACACCTCCATTGGTCATATTAGAACCTTTTTGTGGGGCTAGGGCTGGACTGTTGCTTGGCGGTTCGTAACTTGCATCATGCATTGAATCCTCAGCACTGAAAACCAAAACAACGCAACATTATTGATCGTGCTGCCTCTTCTAGCTTCTTAGAGACTGTATTAAAGCAGCAAATACAGGCCTCAAAATTGTAACTTAACACTGCTATATTTTCCTCCACTCATACTTCCCTGAGATGCTTTTCCATTAAAATGTTGTACCAGTCACTTCAGAATTACATTTTCTTTCTTTAGCTCAAAAAAGTTATAGATTAATTTCCTATAGTCACTCAAAGCGCTTCATAGATTTTAATCAAATAGTGGTCCACAGAGACATGTTGAACTCAATTGTTTTTCTTTCCAAGATGCAAAGATGGATGCTCACATTCCTACAACAAAAAATGTCTCCTGAAACCTGCAGCATTTGAAAAGCTTTTCGATGTTACAGATTGCAAATTAACTTCTAGCTAATCATAGTTCAGCACTCTAATGGACTGTGACGGGAGAGACAGTTTTTCCTCCAACTTCAGATCACATGTTTTTGCAGTTGTAAGGCAAATTTTCAAAGAAGGCCTTGGGGATCACAGCCAGCCATCATTATTGGCGCATGACCGCTTTGTAACCAACTGCAAGTTTAATATCCAAGGAGATTTGCACATAACAGTCTTTTTTCTTTTTTCTTGTTTTTAATAATTTACCTTTGAGATTCTCTTCACGACCATGCTGGTGTGCAAAGATCTGTTTGTCTGTCAAACCTCCAGATATGTACTGCAAGTGAAAGACACATTAATTTTTTATTTGTTTCCTAAGGAGTATGAACAGTGAGCTGGTTGTGCTGAATAAAAGAGGGTTTCTTCAGTGTGCACTTACTTGAATTTATTCAGCTGCCTTTCTCACCTGGAGCAAATTCGTTTCTTCCATGAGCCTGTCCCCTGACAAAGAAGAGTCATTTCTACAGATTGCTCACCAAACCTTTTATACAAACCATCTACCCAAATCAGAAAACATTTTGTCTTAAAATAAAAGATTACTGAGAAATGGTATGGTATTAACACTTCAGGACCCTGTAAATATCTCCTTGAAAGGGAAACCTCACTTTTGCAATTAGCATGCATCTTTTCTCTTAACCTTGGGATCTCTGAGTAAGGACTAATCTCCGTCCAAAGGAAATTTCTAGGCAGAAAACTGAACTATATCAGTATGACAAGTCACAAATATCAAGCCTCGGAAATACTCAGTATTGGAATTTCTAAGAAAACACATATAGATAGATTTCAGTGACCCAAAGCCTATAGATAATTAGAAAGAAAGCTACCTTTCCAAAGTACTTTAGTGGTTTTTTTTCAAAGCTGCTATGATTTTTTTTTTACACTAAAGAAATATGAGGTGTATGGGGAACTATGTGTGGAGATGTTCTTGGTAATTTAATGTTGGGAGAACTCCCAGGCTGAAAACTTTTATTATGTAAATCAACCAGCTCCAGCTGCTAATTCTAAGAAACCAAAGAGTATGGAAAGTTTAACTAGGTTTTGACCTTTTATGTTCTGAATTCAGCAGTAGGAAAGACGGAGACAGAGTTCAGGGGTTCTACTGTATAAGATGGTCAGGGAAAAAGTAGTGAGAAAGGGGGCATTAAAAAAGAGAGTGGATGTAGGTATGTGAAAGCCTAGAGGGAATTCAGATGTAAAATTCAAGCTAAGCAAAGAGACTAATGTGACTGGAAGATAATGTGCAATGGGGAGAGAAGGTCAGAGATTTTCTATCGAGTGATAGTATATAAGGATTTGTATTTTTTTGTTTGTTTGGTTGGTTGGTTGGTTTTTCGAGACAGGGTTTCTCTGTGGTTTTGGAGCCTGTCCTGGAACTAGCTCTTGTAGACCAGGCTGGTCTCGAACTC
>NC_022026.1:34020033-34023800 GCF_000317375.1 Microtus ochrogaster
TGACATACCTTTCCACTCTGATCGTTATTATCCTTCACGGAGTTCACAACCAAGTATGACTGTTAATTATTTATTTCCCAGATGTCTACATAGTACCTTCCAGTACTATGAAAGCTAGCCAGCAAGGAAAATGCTTCCTAGTCAGTAACAAATGGATTTCTCCATGTCCTGTGGCCAATATATATGTTGTTTCCAACAATAGGATTTTGCCATCACATTATGGTAGGCAGCCAAGAGCAATGGCAATAACCTGTACTATTTGGTATGTCTCCAAGATGCTTTTTACTAATTTTTGAAAGATAATTATAGTAGTAAAACTGAGACTTCATTCTATAAACTATCTCTTACCTTGTAGGAAGCTACTATGAAAATATTTTTCACTTAGCATCCTTTAACAGAGTACTTTCCTGTTGAAGTACAGAATTTAATTAATTGGCATTCTTCACATTAAGAAACAATGATGCCTACTTAAAGTATAGAAGTGTGTGTGCGCATATACATGTGCATGTGTGTTAAAATGTCCTCTGAAGTTGGACAAATAATATAATACTACTAAAAGTTGTCAATTGTTTGATTATTTTAAACTTACCTTAATTGTTCTTCTCCTGCTTTTGTTTTTTAGTTTTTAGTTTTCTAATATCAAGGTGATAAGAATGTATCCCTCTAAAGAGTTCTCTCCCTCATTATCAGCTCCTGTGTTTTTAGATGTTAAATGAATCTTCAGATTTCTTTTTACTCTAACAAAATTAAAGGTCATTGATATGAAATCACTGTTATGAGAATTGATGTACTTAATATTTGAGTTTCCTACATATTTTGCTAGATATTCATTAAAGCCTCAATTTCATCCAGAAATGTAGTCTATTTTTATAGCTGCCAAATTACTTCCTTGGAGTCCTTGATATTAGTGATTACCTTATTGCCTACCATCTTAAGTTGTATAAGCTATGACTTTTTTATATAAGCTCCTGTTTTTATAATATTGAATTTTATTCATTGTCAAAAACAACTTTTAAATGAATATGTGAAGAATGTTGCAGAAGTAGCATGATTCAAGGCAATCGACAATGTAAAAAGCCTACTTCAATAATCTCTATCAGCATTTCTGGTCTCAAAACACTTTATATTTGAGTATTTTAATATAATAATTTGTATAGTGTTCGTTGCATAGCCTAATAATTCAAAAGATACACATAAAAATAAGTAGAGGCTTGAGAAAAGAATTTTCAGATTTGTCAAATGAAAAAGCAAGATGCAGACCAGGCATGGTGGCACACACCTGTAATCCTGACACTTTGGGGTCTAATCATGAGGATCACAAGATCAAACTTAGTCTGGGCTATATAGTAAATTTTAGCCTGAGCTACATATAAAGACCCTTTGTTAAAAAGCAAAAGAAGAAAGAGAAATAAATAAATCACAAGATAGCCACTAAAATTTGAATTTTAGGTAAATTATAACATTTTAGTATCAATGTATACTAGATATTGTGTGATTTCTGTGGTGTGTGTCCTAAATATTGTATAGAATATACTTATATTAAAAAATACTCATAGTTTATCTGAAATTCAAATATATCCAAGCATCTTCTAATTTTCACAACAGCTCCACTTAGGTATAGTCTACATGAACATAGTTGAGGATGCCAAGAAACCATAAATGGTTCTAGAAGTTAAGTAGTTGTGTAGTCTGGGACATGCCACTTCATCTATCTGAACTGAAATTTCATCTTCCATAAATGTGATTAAATAATACTTGCATGAGTTCTTTTAACTTTATAGAGATTAGATAGCCTGTCTTATGAACACTAGAAACATAATAAATTTCCATTAAAGGATAGCTGTTATTGTCAGAGTAAGGAGATCTAGAACAACAGAATATGTTTCCTCTGCTTTCATACCACAGCAATCATAGCAGAAGACTTCACTGACCTCAAAAGATATAGCCATTTCTCCCTAGTTTAATGCATCCTGCAGTGTGGGCAATAGCTGGATGGATGTTCTCTGATCTCTGATACCACCCACTTGGAGATAGATCCCAAAGTTTGAGGTTTTAGTCACCAAGCCTATTTCTCTTCCCACTTCAGAAGCCAGACCAGCCCTTGTTTTGTGTCCCTGACCCTGTCCTTCTTTAGAATAGACTAATTTCCTGAAGTAGTTCATGATATTCTAGATAACATTTTTTACCAGCTTGTAGCGCACCACGCCCGTCCGCATTCTATGCGCCACAATATAGTTCGTTAATTGGGCAAGGGGCTGGAGATTGAAACACACAAAGACTCACAGAGAGACAGAGACACGGGTCATCCTTGAAACAAGAATGCCCCAAGTATGCCCCCTTTATTGTGTACCAGAGCCGATTATATAGGGATCCTTAACTGATAGCCACGCCCCAGCCAAACCCACCAGAAACCACTCTCCTGCCATCAGGAACTCCTGAGGGTCTCATGCTCAGAGCAGCTGCAGGCTGTCTCAGAGCAGAGGAAAACAAGTAGTTTACAAAAAATTCAGGATCTAGGGGTTCACTGCTCCCAACACCAACTTACTGTTAACAATACTTGAAAAGATACAAATAAACAAGCAGTTGAAATGATACAGAGGAGGAAACTTGGCCAACATCAAGTGCAGAATCTTCTGTGAGAGAAGCCACCCTCAATTTATAGATCATTAGCATACCAAATGCACAACTACTTTTGTCATCTCGGGGATTTTAGGATGTTGTAAGCATACTAGGATTATAGCTTCCTGAAAGAAGCTCTGGGTCCAGTTCCCAGGTCCACTTAACATCATGGGGTACTGGAGTGTCTATGCCTTATGTTCCCAACACTGAGAAGGGAGCTTCAGAATGAACAGAAGTTCAAAGCCATCCTCTATACATCTGAAGTGTATGACCAGCCTGTGATACAGAAGATCTTTTCACACACACACACAAACACACACACTAAAGAGGAAGGGAGGAATGGAGGGAGGGAGGGAGGGAGGAATGGAGGGAGGAATGGAGGAAGGAATGGAGGGAGGAATGGAGGGAGGGAGGGAAGAAGGAAAAAGTTGCATTAAAAAGATGACAAATGAAAGTTACCAGGCTATTTCTCCACCTTAATAAATTTGTTGAAATTTATTAACCCTTGTGACAGTAGTCTTCAACTGAAATAGTCCATTAGATTAAAAATACCAGAGTTCACCTGGATCTTGGTAACTGTTTAGCATGTAAAAGATTTGACCAATAATAAATTAATAATGATAATAATAATAACAGTGTACACAGGCACCGACCACCTTTCTGTTTTGTGCTGCTTATCTCCTTTCATGTAACTTACCAGAAATCATGCAACTTCTTCATCTTATGGCCAAAATATATAATGTCTTTTCTTATTGTTTTCCTTTTTAGGGCCAACTTGTGCTTTTTGGCCTTTACCAAATATTTATTTTATAATATTCATTTTTATTGGAAGATAACTTGATAGATCATGAAGTCTTTTCCTATCTTTTGGAGTTATTTTTCTTTTCTTCGGTATTTTTAATGCTCTTATGAAATACATGGTTTGTAAATATTTCTCCCATTCTGAGGGCATCTCTTCACTTTCTTGAGTGTTTTTTTCTTATTATTATTATTTAATTAACGAATGAACTTTGTGAGGCAGGGATTTAACCTAGGGCTTTGTGCATAGCAAGGACGACATCTACCACTGTGCTATCCTGTCA
This sequence comes from Microtus ochrogaster, assembly GCF_000317375.1. Taxonomy (NCBI): domain Eukaryota; kingdom Metazoa; phylum Chordata; class Mammalia; order Rodentia; family Cricetidae; genus Microtus; species Microtus ochrogaster. The sequence goes on from NC_022026.1 coordinate 34,023,735, forward strand.
GACCAACTGTGTCATTTTATGAGCAATTTTTTTAAGTTTGATGAAATTTCATCTCTTTTTAATATT
>NC_022026.1:34024128-34049669 GCF_000317375.1 Microtus ochrogaster
CCTGTCCTGGAACTAGCTCTTGTAGACCAGGCTGGTCTCGAACTCATAGAGATCCGCCTGCCTCTGCCTCCCAAGTGCTGGGATTAAAGGCATGCGCCACCATCGCCCGGCTATAAGGCTTTGTAAACTATTGGAAGGATAGTGGATTGTAATAAATGTATTTTTCTGCCACACAAACAAATACAGCAGTTTCAGTGGGAGGTAAAAAAAATGTGGGAGAGGAAAGTACAGTCCAGAAAGGAGACAGACAAAAACCAACATTGTCTGTAGAAAGAAAGGAATATAAAAATCAAAGAGAAGAGAAAAGTTCTATTTGGCTTTTGCATTACCTGTGGCACATGACACATCTGTGATTGATACCATATTTACATAGGTTAAAGAGCAAAACTCTAAGCACCATCTAGCTGTGCTATCAGTATATTTGTTCAGTGTCTGTTACTGAGTCACCTAACTACTTGAGGAAGCTAATCAAGGTTTCAATTACACCTCTAAGTAAGAAAGTTATACCTCTGTTGCAATTGTAGCTGATTGGTTGATGAAGTATTCATGAGATCTTTCATAAGAGGAACTTTAAAGGTCACTTGTGCCATAATAAGTGGAAATCTCTGGGAAAGAAAAAGTTTAGCAGTATTATACTGCTTATAAAGTCTTAAGAGGCTCTGAATCTTCAAGTCTGGTTGCAACAGTTGAAAACTCATTGCTCTGAGCATTTGTCATGACTTCTTCAATCCAATATGCCCTTTAAGCACAATGAAACTATAGAGAAAGACTATTTAATGCTGTTTGCTATTAAGTAAAGAATAGGATTTTTTCCCTTTTCTTAATGGAAAGCCTTAATTTGGTCATGATTACTGCTGAAAATTCTAATGAATGACTGCAGTCTTTTCCTTCTGCAATCATGTGGTTCTTCAACGTCTCAGTCAAATGCTGAAAAACTCATCCTAAGCTTCTCATTTGGAACCTGTCGTTATCATTCGAAAATGAAAGAGGAAAATTTGGACAAATGTGGATCCTGGTTTACTACTACCAAAAGTATTTAGGATTTTTCACACACACACACGCACGCACGCACGCTCACACACACACACACACACACACACACACACACACACACACATCAAACCAACAGATAAGACCACATCCCAGCTTACCTGTACATTACTTTGTGGCATGATACATTATGATTTGGATTTGTATCTTCACAGCTCTTTGATCAGGCTTCCAGGAAAATATAGGAAATTATAGAAGGCTCACTAGCAGCCAGGGCAGTCAAAGCCAACCTGTAAAGGAAAATGTTAAGAGGGAGAATTTTGAAAAGAGAGGAAAGATTTCTATAAAGATCAACTAAATTAACAAGTACAGCCCTGTACATGGTTGGCACCATCCCATAGGTTGGCGGTGTAGGCTGATTCTCTGACTTCTTTTGTAAAACTTTAGGCATACCAGTGAATCTCCTGTACTGATACAAATTGTAAAGAAATGATGTAAACTCTGTATTTGAAAAGTTTATGCCTTAGGCACTATCCACTGCACAAAGAAACTCCTCTGATGAGTTCTGCGAGCTATACTAATCTATGGTTATAAAGGTACAAATTTAGTGATAGTCTGATACCATGGGGCCTGTGACATCCCCAACCATGGATTCTTGGGAAGATTTACAGTGACAGACATGAATTTCCTCCTGTGGAATAGGCATTACAGCCAATAATAAAGCAGTTGGTTACCCCCATAACATGTGCCACTATTGCATCCATGGACATGACATACCTTTCCACTCTGATCGTTATTATCCTTCACGGAGTTCACAACCAAGTATGACTGTTAATTATTTATTTCCCAGATGTCTACATAGTAACTGTGTCATTTTATGAGCAATTTTTTAAGTTTGATGAAATTTCATCTCTTTTTAATATTGTTTCATGTGCTCTTTGTGCTACATTTATATTGCCTTCTCTCTCATCCTTAAAGAATAAAACAAATACTAAATATTGAATGAAAAGACAAGGATTACCTACTTACCCTTCAAACTGCATAAATGTCTGATCCTGGCTAAATACTTAAAAATCTTTTAGAAGTTTCCACATTTACAAAAGGTAAACTGATTCTGAGTCAGCAGTAGGTAGTATTCTAATTATTATTAATTTGTTTATTTTTACAATTTCATACATGTATGGAGTACGCTCTGGTCATACTAACTTTCCAACTTTTCTGAGCCTCCTCTGTCCCCACCAGCTCCCACCCACCTCTCACCAAGTCCCTATTCTATTTTCAAGTCTTTTATTTTGTTTTTGCTTTGTAGCATATTAAGATTAAGCAGGGCTGCTCATGGTGGAATAGACATAAAGCTGTTCACTGGTTTCTGAGTAACCCACTAGTGGCCACAGCACGTTACTCCTGAACTCACAATAACTATTGTTGCATCCACAGAGCCTGCATAAGACTGAGCCCATCAACACTGATCCACAGATGGGACAAACATGGGAAATCTAATGGCAGTCTATGGCTGCTGAGGGAGAGGGAAGTCATGGTTTTCTGTTTTCATTAGAGAGGGTTTCATAGTCCTTCTTCATAATTTCCATAACTTATGTTCTTCTTTCCCTCCATTTTTGGGTATTTCCTTTGTCTTGGAGGAGCTAATATATGCATCCCATTTAAGGCTGAGTACTCCCTGGTCACTTATTCTCTGAATTTTCTTTCTGAAACGCCTTGTTCTCAATTTGGGCTTGTTTGCCCTTCCAGTGACATTTGGCAGTCATAAGCGACCATTGTAAGAGATGCTATTTGCATCGAGTGAGTAGAGGCCAGTGATGCCATCAAACATCTTCCAATACATAGGCCAACCCCTATAACAAGAACAACAGAAGTCATCTCGTCCAAAATGACAGTAGTACTAATATTGTGAGACTGCACTGGTATGTAAAATTGAACTTTAAACTTTAAGTGGAAATCTTGGATTCTGTCTACAGTAGCCAGATAGTTGTGTGCTCTTAGCCTAATGTGTGGAGTATTTGCCTAACTAGAATAATAGATGCCACAGTGGTAAAATCAGGTAGATTTTATAGAACAAAATCAATCCTTTCACTCCAGGAGAATTGTTTAGAGGAGTTTTCAGGAGTATTTTAAACTATTATGCCCTTTAACATGAAGAAAAAATTCAGTGTAGATTCAGATTCCTCAAGGCAAAAACCACATAAATGTATTCTTGGGGTTTCCTTTATCTTCTTATTTTTATACTTGCTGGAACAATATAGTTTTAGGGAAAGTAAAAACCTTACTAAAGTATAAACATAAGCACATACTATGAAGTATAGCTAATCAATCATAATCGAAAGAAAGCAAAACAAAACATGAAGGAATGAACTCATAGTTAATGTGTCTTTTAAGTAGTGGCTTATTTGAGCTACAAGGAAGCTGACATTATTTCATCTGATCACTTTGCTTCAACTTTCTCTGATATCATGTACAGTAATGTACTCATTCACTGGAATTCCATAAATATCAAAGAGCTTGAAATCTCTCATCATTTCCAGCAGTCTCACCATATAAAATTCTCTAAAACTTGCAGGTGATTGTTTCACATCCTGCATCATTAGGTGTAATCATTCCACCAGCAACACAACCACCTCCTCATCGCAGACGAAAATACCTTGATTATAATGTATTAAGTTCTGCTGGAAGTACTTCAAGTGTTCATCTCATTTCTCATCACAAATATCCTAGGAGGTAGATTTTTTTTAACCCATTTTACAAATAGCAGGAAAAATTTCAATAAGAGATGAAATTCTTACTTTGTATATCAAAAATAGTTCATATTTTAACAATGAAGAAAGTATTTTCATTGTTAAAGCTACAACATAGATAACCATGTTTTTCTGCCACAACACATAATGAGAACTGAAAAGGTTATTTTCAATATTTTTCCAGAATAGATGTCTTAAGGCTAATTATTTGTCTCTGTCAAGAAACAGTATATGCCCACACTCTGAGACTGCTATGAAAATTTCTCATTTCTGCAAACTTGTAGAAGTTTTAAACTGCACACCTTCTCTGTTATATAGTATGTAGAAAATAGACTTGATTTATTTTATTTTTGTCTTTAGGAAGCACTGAAAGAAAACCATAAGAGAAAAGAAATGGAAGAGAAGAGTAGGAGGGCAAAACTTGCAAAGGAGAAAGCTGAACAAGAGAAGCTGGAACGCCAGAAGAAGAAGAAGCAGCTCATTGATATAAACAAAGGTACAAAACCATTTCCAATGCTTTGAGTAAGCTGTGACAGCACAGGCCTGCAAGGCATGAAGATTACTGTGTCCAGATCATTTGTTGCAGCTTAGTGAGACTCTATCTTAAAATTAATTCATAGTATAACATACTAATATATAAAAAAGGCCTGAGCATATTGCTGAGTGATGTGGCATTTACTTAGCATGCACTTTTCCCTAGATTCTGTCTTCAATCCCCCCACCACAAAAGCAATTGAATATTACAAAGATGCATATAGTATAAAGTGATTTGATATTTAAATTTTTTAATTATAAATTGATTTCCTTCTTGAGAGGAAACTCACACTATTACTACTTTTTTCTCTTAGATTTCTCTCACGTTGCCGTTTTTATTTCTTATCCTTCTCCACTAGATTCTGCGAATTATGTGTAATCAATATGAGGTATATATTGTTGACTTCTTGTTTTTTATTTATTTGTTGTGATAATGTTTTCTCAAGAAGGCCATCATGAAGGAAGAAGAGAGTGAGATAAGAAGTGAAAAGCTGGATAGGGAGATGAGGTTCAGACCTTCATTTCACTTTGTAGGCATGTATCTGTTGACCGTACCGTGACAACGGTCCTCCTTGGGGACTTGTACATTTCAAGTCATAATAAATATTGACAGCAGTATTGCCAGTGGGGGAGGGGACTACTGCAAAGCATCTTGTTCAGCTGTATGTATTCCTGGTGCATGCACAGTAGTATCCACTGCCTGTTCTCTCAGCTAGTAAGAATGGCCATATGTTAGAGGTAGGTGGGTGTTTTTGTTTTTTGTTTAGATTTTGAAGAACAGAGCAAAATGCTCAGAATGGTGGCATAGATCTATATTCACAGGACTGAGGAAGTAGAAATAGGAAGATCACAAACGAAAACCAAGACTAAGCTGCAGAATGAATGATACATTATCTAAAAACAGATGGGGTGGTGAGGGGCCAGGTGGACAGAGACAAAGCAAAGTGATACGGACTCAGGTGTCTGCACTGAAAAGTTAAGCGTGGAAGGCATGGCTGTTTTCCTTAAGAAAGTAGCGTTCACAGCAGGAAGAAAGGAGACACCTCTCTCTCAGGACAAAGAGGTCCACAGGGTTAAATTAATACAAAACCACATCTGATCAAGATACAATGTAGTATGCTTGATATTGGAACAATTTTTTGCTGTATTTAGCAATAATAAAAAAATGTAAGCACTTTTATAACATTTATTATATAACAAGCATTATTCTGAGATTTAATACATTCTAAGAAACATTTCAAGTCAATCTTTCTATTTCTATGCAGTGGATACTGTAACTGTCTCATTGGTTGGATAAGAAACTGAGGGTTGTACAGTTTAAGGAATTTTGCCCCAATAGGGTACACAAACAAATAGAATGGAAGTTGTCTGACTACAGAATTTTCACACTTATCCTTGCCTCTATCCATCAGCATTAATAGCAACTGTTCTGTAGCATTTACAAAACAGACATTTGATGGTATTGGCCCATGTGCTTATGGAAATTGACAAGTCCAGAATCTACAGGGAAGGACTACAGGCAAGAAATTATTCAGGGGACAGCAAAGTCTAAGACTGCTTTTTTTCTCGCTTGAGTAAAATTTGTCTTTTCCTATTACTAAGATGTTCAGTTGGTCAGTGAGATCCATTGTTGTAAGAGAATGCAATCTGCTTTATTCAGGCCCATCAGTTTGTAAGTTAGAATCTTCCAAAAATATCCTCACAGAAACATCCAGGATAATGTTTAACCAAATTTCTGGACCTTGTTGCTCAGTGAAGTTGACACATAAAATTAAGCATCACAAGAAGAGTATCAAAAAGTAGAGCTGACGGTCTCTGGTGATTGCTTACATGTAGGAACTGAGAGATGAAGTCACCGAAGAAAGAAATATATTCACAAAAAGGAACATTCAATAATAAGACAGATTTAGTTGTGAGGGTGACATGAGTAATATCATTTGACCATGTTCAGTTTTCAATTGCCTTGGAAAGCAACCTTTAAGAAGTTATTTAAGAAAAATTTTTAAGAAACAACTCTATGCATGAAGATGAAACCTAGGAAATCAATCTAAACTGCATGTATATTGTTTTGTTTGAAGATTGGAGTTGAGAAGTATTAGTTTACTAGAGATGCTGTAAGAAAATACTAGAAGCTGGTACTTTAAAACAACAGATCTATTCCACATCTGGAGGCTCGAAGTCCAAGATCAAAATGTCAGCAAGGATACGTTGCTTTGGAAGACACTAAATCCTCCCTTCACCTAAGTATTTACCAGTCTTTCACTATTTCCCTAAAAATTTACCTACTAAGATGTGGCTAATTATTTCCTCTAGTATCATTGAAAGCTCTGTTAAAAATTCAAATAAGTTTTTTCTGTGTATGCTGAGCTTGAGGATGTGACCATAAAAGATACATTTTAAAATAGAATTTATCCAAGCAAGATGGGTGGCTTAGTGGTTAAGATTGCATTCTAGTCTCTCAGAAGATCCAAGATCAGTTCGTAGCACCCACAACCACCTGTAATTCTAGGTCCAAGTGACATTATGCCCTCTTCCAACCTCCATGGACACTGCACTCACCCATGCACTAACCCACTCTTAAACATGAATGCAATTTTAAAATGAAAAGAATATTTATCTTTTAAGGTCTGCCACTATATGTGAATCAAAGAAATAGTAAGCTTTAGTATTGGCTGTTTAACTTGTGGCCTATGTGATGTATAAAACATTTCAATAGTATTTTATGTGTTGGCTATGTTTATACTTCAGAATAAATTTTGAAAGACATCCCTCTAAGATTATGCAGGTATAGCTTAAGTCATAAGAATAAGAAGATGCAGAAAAGGAAGAAGAATATAGTCATATGTCAAGATGGAGCTCCATGCATCACATAAATATGTATAATTTTATCAAAGGCAACAATGCTTAAGTGCCAATTACTATTATTTTATCATTGGACATTGCATATATGTATGTAATTATAACACTGTACCCTGTAAATGCATACAGTTAAAATAATAACTGAGGAACAGGGGACATAGTTCGGTAGTCAAATCTTGTCTTCCACTTGTAAGACATTGGTTTCCATTTTCAGGACCACAAAACTAATAATAACTAAATAAAAATTGTAATTTAACTAAAACTACATGCATTTACTATCAATTTTTAATGACTACACTTGTTAACATTTTATTTTTTTGTGTAAATTTAAGAAAATGACAATTTTTTTCATTTTTTCTTTTTTTTAAGTGATTATATTGAGCTATACATTTTTCTCTGATCCCCTCCCATCCTCTTCCCTCCCCTTCAACCTTCTCTCATGGTACACGTGTTCCCAATTTACTCAGGAGATCTTGTCCTTTTCTACTTCCCATATAGATTAGATCCATGTATGTCTCTCTTAGGGTCCTCATTGTTGGAAAATAACAAATTATTATAAACCTTCCATGAGCTCATAAAACTAGTAGATAACAACAATGAACTATAGTAGTCTGCCATGCAAAACTATATACATTTATTATGGAGAAATGTATTGAGATTTAATTATTCACAAAGAATAGAATAATTATAACAAAATATTATGTTTGAAATCTAGATATCATCAACTGAGTTCAGAAATAAGTAGAGATATCACAAAATCCAAGCAGAAAAATGTTAATGTTCAAAATAGAACCATAAAAATATCATCTATCAAATCTCTATTTTTAGAAACCTGGATATCAGAAGGCAAAAGTCATGACAGAAAACCATACTTTTTATTGTAAATGAGAAATTAGGTATTGTATGATAATTAGGCTGTAATTTGTGAACCCAGTTAAAAAGTGATTTCTGACCTCTTTGCTCGTATTCTCACTCCTCCCTCTCTTCGACTGGACTTTGGGAGTTCAGCCCAATGCTCTGCTGTGGTTCTCTGCATCTGCTTCCATCAGTTGCTGGATGTAGGTTCAATGATGGCACTTGAAATAGTCATCAATCTGACTACAGGGCAAGACCAATTCAGGCACCCTCTCCAGTAATGCTTAGGGTCTTAGCTGGGGTCAAACTTGTGGTTTCCTGGAAATATCTCTAGTGCTAGGTTTCTTCCTAGCCCTATATTGGCTCCCTCAATCAAGATAAGTCTTTCCTTGTTCTCCATCTCTGTCTTTCCTCCATCTCTACCATTCCATTCCCTCTAGAGGTCAAGAACATGATGAGGATACCCACTGAAACAGCTTACCTGAGCTAATGGAAACCTCCCAACTCCAACCTGACAACAAGGGAAATAGCAAAGGACCAAATTAGGTCCTCTTAATGTGGGTGACAGTCATATGGCTGGGACAGACTGTGGGACTACTGGAAATGAGACAAAGAATTTATCCCTACTGCTTGTTCTGCTTTTTAAAAACCATTCTTTCTGGAGGGATACCTTGCTCAGCCTAGATATAGTGGGGAGGGCCTTGGTCCTGCCACAAAGCCATGTGCTAGACTTTGTTGATTCTCCATGGGAAGCCTTACCCTCTCTGAGGAGAGGATGGGAGTGGGTTGGGGGGAAAGTAGAGTAAGCAGGAGTAGGGGAAGGAGTGGGAAATGGATTTGTCATGTAAAATGAGAAAAAAAAAAGAGTTTTTTTTAAAAAAAGTGATTTCTGTGTTAAGAAGTGGTCTATTTTACCTCCACCACCTAGTTTTATGTTCATGTTCTCTTCCTGTATTTGTTCAAGCTTCAGGTACCTCAGCTATAATATAGGACAATGGCATTTATTTGCTATAGTTTTTAGTAAAGATTAAATGAGATAATGAAGTGTAATAACACAGGGCCTAGCATATACTCAATGTTGATGCTAATGAGTCATTTAATGCTCATTGAAGAATCTGAAAAATGTGCAAGGAATAGTTCCCACCTTTAAGAAATTTTCAGTTTTGTCAAAGAGATTTAATAAAGCTGAACCAGCAACTAGTAATTTGATAGATATTATTTGCTTTTTAGGCCTTTCCAAAGGGATAAATTAATTTGGTCAATTCTTCATGGAAAAGACTAAGTGTAGTTTTTGTGTATATTAGTCGAGCTATTCTTTAAAAATGGGTCAGCTCTTCAGGTAGCAGGACATTAGGTAACCTATGCTTAATGGACCATGGGAAAATACAAGATGATGAAGAAGATGGAATCCTAAATTCAAGTCCTGTTACCATCATTTGCTAGTCTATAGTCTCTGTCAGTGTATTGCAGCTTTCTCTCTGTGACTATGCTCATTTATAAAGTGAAATAATATCAGTATTTTTTTCTCTATTGTGAGTACTAAATGTGGGAACCACAACATTGCCAGAGGTGGGCATTGTTGTGTATATGTATATGTGTGTGTGTATATGTTTGTGTGTATATGTATTGATGTCTTCTAAAATATTATCAGTCTCTGATGCATTCATGCTAAGTGGATATTTTCTGCTGTTACCGTGGGTTTGGAAAACTGTGGGAAAGGGAAGATGGAGCTAGCCTATGAAAGTCCTTGGAAGTGAGACATACGAGTTATAGTATGATGAGGGAGGAGAGCCCAGGTTATTGAAGGAATCCTTTCGAAGATTACTGAGGTAGTAAGCCTAAAGCACAAGAAAGGAGAGGTGACTACGAGGAGAACGGAGCTGAGAAAGAACAGTGAAAGGTGAAGAAAAAGGAGTTAGCTGGTAGCTGATTCTTTCTTCAAAGGAGTTTAAACCTGTGGCAGCTTAAGACGGTGCTAGCAGGAAGGAAAAAATTCATGAAAGAATGAAGGAAGACAATGAGTGCTGCGAGCCACAGTTTTACTAGAGAGCAAGAGGCTTCTTTTTTCAGAAGAGCACAATTTTCCCAATAGATAATTATATATTGATGTCTTTTTAGCATATTAGGTTATTTTATTCATCCAACTAACATTTATTGCAACATTTCCCAAATAATCATAATTAGAACATGCACAGTAATATAGTATTTATTTGAATGTAAAACGGAGAAAGCTAATTTACATGCAGCAAAATTATGCTAAATCAATAAATGTGCTCGAAAATGTGTGTGCACAGTATACGAACTACATAAAGCGGTGGGAATAATCTATATTCTCCAACCTGTGCTTATGTTGATATAGACGATAATTAACATAGGGACCATTAAAACCATTAATTAGTTATGTGGGTAGAGAAAGAAAGCTTACCAAATATTTGTAAATAAATTTCTTTCCATGTTTATGGAGGTAAGCACATTACCTGCAATGGCTTGCAGGAAGCAATAGAAAAAAAATACATAATAAATGGTCGTTTAAAATTGCAAACTGCAACTATGACTCTGATGCAAATATCATTTAGTCAGGAATGGTTTTGTTTTCCTTTATATAATATAATATGGAAATTAGGGTTGCCTGTTGCCTTCTAGTACATAGATAATAAATGAGGATCACTCAGGCTTCACAGGGGAGAATAGCAAGTTTTTATGCATATACCCTTAGTATTTGAATTCAATGCCCAGCCACATTCTCTCCAGGAAGCCTGCCCTAACCAAGAACATGTGCTACTGTCCTTCTCTTAAATGTCTTCTATGCTCCTCTCCACATGCCTGTTCTTAGATTGATATGAAGCCGTTTCTTAATAAACTTCAAGTGCATTTAGCAAAGTAGCAAATTCTAGAAATAATGTTTGATAGCAATTTTGGTTTTCTTTATTTTCCAAAATTAAAAATAATTATCTCTTGACTGTTGCCCACATATAATCAATCATAGCACTCATGAGGCAGAGGCAAGGACGATCTTGATTATCAGGTAGCCTGAACTAGATAGAGAGACCTAACTCTGAAAACAGTTATGCCATCTAAGTGAATAAATGCTTTTTCTTGTACATTATTTTAAATTAGGATAAGTCAAAACTGTGTTTCCTACTGTCATACTCCAGACCTTAAATGATAGTAACCCAAATTACAGACGGAAATCCCCACAAATGATAGAATCTATTCAGGTAATATTTAAGCATCTCTGATAATATAAATTACGGAGTTAATACACACCACCATTCGTGTACATTTTACATATGCTAATGAATACTTCATAGATGCTAATGCAGTGTTAAGCAAGTTCATATACTTGGTGGAACTAAAAGAAAATCATGACTTAGTAAAACCATCTCTTTGTAGAAAGAGGAATATGAGGATGTTGACCTACTTATTTAGACTACCTAGTTAGTTCTCTGTATTACCAAACATGTAAAGATATATCTATTTGTTCAAAATCAGAGTTTTTCCCTCTTTGTTCACTAGGTTGGAATTTTTAAATGGAGATTTGTGGGTGGCTTTTCCAAAATTATTCAATACAGTGAATTTTTCCTAGGTCTTTGGAGCTTTTAACGCACTACGGTATGGGTGCCGTGTGCACATCCATGGACAGATAGAGGCCAGAGGAGAATGTTGAGTGTCCTGCTGTTACTCTCCACCTTATTCCCTCAAGACAGGGTTTGCTGAACCTGGAGCTACATATCAACCCCTAGCAATCGTCCTGTCTCCACCTTATGCAGGCGGTTGCAGTTGCATGCCAACCATGCCTGGATTTTTCTTTTTTAATATGGTTATTGGAGATTGGATTTCTGTTCTTCATGCTTGTACAGTAAGGCCTCCTACCGAATGAGCCATTTCCTTTGGTCTGGGACAGTGTTGTCTTCATAAAATATCATTGGGTTCCTTTTAAGTAAGCATCATGCCAGCCAGGCAGTGATGGCACACACCCTTAGTTCCAGCACTCATGAGCCAGAGGTCAGTGGATCTCTGTGAGTTGGAGGCCAGCCTTATCTACAAAGCTAGCTCCCAGACAACTAAGGATGTTAACACAGAGAAGAAAAGAAGAAAAGGATAGAAAAAAAGAAAAGAAAAAATATGTCATATTTTTGTGATTCATTTGATGAACAGTTTCTGAATTGTGCAAATTCAAATACTGTTAACATGTTGAAACACAACATTCCCACTGTAGCAATCACCAATAACCTTCTGACTTTTGATGTTATGTCATCCCTGGCAGATGGCTCATCATTAACTTAACCTACAATTGAAATGAGTTTACCTCCCGATCTTTGAAGCCTGACAAATGTGAGTGCTTCATGTACTGTGTATCCTTGACAGTCAACCTAACCTTATTTATCCTCAGTGTTCTCATTTAAAAGACAGAGAAAGGAATGGCATCTATTTCGTATGATTTTCATGCAAAATAAATGGAAGGCATTATTCAAATCTCTAGGCACTTTCCTAGATTGCGGTTGGCGTTTAATAATGACTTCATAATATATAAATAATAAAATTGTTTTCAGTGAATATATGAAGGTGATTATTGATAACATTTATTTGGCTAACCTAGGATACAAGATATTTTGATAACTCTGGTTTTATGACTAACTAAAAGGACATTTGTACATCAGTCTTTAACATACATTGTCTTTCTAAAGTCTTATCAGTGCACAACCCACACTTCCCCACTCCAAATCTCCTTATCTCAGATAGGATTTTGCCTTTATACTTTACACAAGTAAAAATGTGCAGCTTGTGACGGTCAAATACAATTTTAGGCAGATAGTGCATAATCCGTACTTTAATAGTTCACCGTAATCTTCTAGTAGTCTCTAGTGGACCATTTTTAAGAGTATTAGTATCTAAACTACGTCCAGAATATACTCTATGATTATAAGATTCCATGTATTTCTTCCTGTAGTACATTTTAGCCACTTAATCATTAGTGATTATTTTGTTCTGACCTCATATCACAGTAATTACGTGTATGGTATCAGTTCAGTGGAAATAAGTGCTAAACTCTCATTCTATCAGCCCTTGAAGAAAACAAGTTTCTACATCTACTAAAAATATTCTTTTAAATGGGAAGACAAAAATAAATATGTGAAACAAGATGGGTAATTTACTTAGGTCTCATTAAGCGTTCTTACGTTCTAAATGCAGATCCTCGGATTCATAAAAACTGTAAGAGCTGTCTTCTGTGTGCTGAGCATTTAGCAAGATTTCATCAGTCCTCTGTAGGAGATGAGTTAAACTGGCAATTACAAATTTGGCTTTTCTTTACAGTATGTGAATGCCTTATGTGTCTTCACTAGAAAAAAAAATATCTATAAGAATATTGGAGCAGGTAGGTGAAAACAACAAAATTGACTACATAAGAAGTGATCAAAGCACATTGTAAATGGCCTAATCACCTATTAGAGATGTGCTTTGAGTCCATATTTTAAGATTTGTCATTCTTATTGTAGAAAAGTATCAAAGGAATAGCAGCTGTTATTTACCCACATTGTAGTTAATTTGGCTCTCTTCTCAGTTGAATGCATTTGGATTCCTGTCAGTAATTATACCTAACAGATTCAGAGAACCAGCAAACTATACTGAATCTATCTGAGTCTCCAATGATGCTTTTTAAAAATATACATATTTGTTCCACCCACAGCTGACCCTGAAGCCTTGGTCTTCATAAAGGACAAAATATATTGTTGCATTAAATGTGCAAAAGGAGTATTCCAGGTGAAGATTTTCAGTGTTTTCTTTAATTTTAATCCTACAAGTTTTTAGAAGTGCCAAGAATATACTGAGCAGGTTGACACACCCTAATCATAGTATTGTTTTCTTACAAATCAGAATATTTGTCCTACTTAAAGGATTGTTAATTACTAGGTATTCTGTCTATGGGTACCTCTGCTGTAAGATGCAATGACTCAAGCATGTGGAACTACATGCTTATGTGTATGCTCATAGAGTGTGCAGAACGTTTAACATGTAAATTTAGTGTCTTTTCATATATATGATGTATATTTGTGTTTAAAATTTTCCATGTTTCTTCTTTTCAAATGACCAATCCTCAGTCATCAGTTATTCTGTTCACACATCAATAAAGTGGAAAATAATCATAATTAGTTAGTGAGAAATTATGGGAATAAAAATATCATAATCTTAGAGACTTGTGTCTTTTTAAAAATGATACTAGAAATACATTAAAACCTAAGCTTAGAATTTTATCTGACTGTCATCCTAATCAATCATTGACTTTGTTTGTTGCTTAATAAAAGCCTAGAAGAAGATAATATAATTAATTTTGGGATCAAAAAATAATTATCCTTTTAAATGTGCAATTAGCAATGGATGATAGAATACTTTTATTTATTAAAACCAATTCTGTATTCTACTTTAAGGGTATATTGCTTTTTAAAAATGACCCTCTCTTTATCAGAGTAGATATTTCAGAACTCCTGAATTTGATTTAACATGCTCTGTTTGCTGAGCCTTGGGTAATGTATAGGTCTTAAATAAGCCATGTTGATGATCAGACAGAATCCAGAGCATCTTATTTCAGATTTGAGTACTTGTATGGGTTAAGACAATTACATATTCAAGGAATTCTGGGTTAGTCTGTGCAAGGCAAAATGTGTGACTTTGTTTGACTGTCTAGCCCATTATTGTTATAACATGATCCTTACCTGAATATTTGCATTAATAATCCTATGCAGTTGCTGGTTTGAAAAATTTCAAATTTATTTTCCCTCTCAAAAATATCTTATACATTCTTGGTTGACTTGCTACCTTGTCTGATTTTCTAGAACAGTATTTCCATGGAAGGGAAGTGTGTTCCCTCTGGTCCTCTTTTGTCAAAAGCCCTTTGCACTTGCTTTCCTTTGCCAATTGAAGCTTTTTTGAAATGCGTCAGTGGGGAAAGCTTGCCTAGCCTTTGCCAGACAGGAGTAGCTGTAGGTGCATTTAAACAGTCCAACTTGAAAAGGGAATTTCTCTCTTTTTATTTGAAAACAATTGAAAATGAAAGGTGTATGTCTCAGGACAGAGTGTTTAACCGACCTCTTTCTACTGAAAGAGGTATGGTATATGAAACTGCCTCCCCTGTGTCCCTCGTGTTCTAAAAAAGGCGCTTTGCTTGATTGAGGCAACCGGTTTCAAGGCAGAGCTCTATCCATTGTAAGCAGAATCCATTATGTTATTAGGACCCAGTATATTGTCCTTTACATCTCTTTTTCTTTGTTCTTAGTCAATACAGCTATGTTTTAAGGGCTATCTGATCATATTTTGAGGGGAAATTGACATTGGGACTGTAGAGATGCCTTTAAAGATAAACCACAGTAGCATTAATCTATAAAAGGAACCACAGTCCATCCCCCACAGTACATGTAACCTGTACTTTTAAGTAATCCTCTAAGCTCCTGTGACTAAAGCATGTTGAAAATATCCATTTTCACTTGAGTAACCATAACAATAAATGAAAGGCCCAAAGGACTGCGTCTTTCCTTACTTTCCGAACTAGGGATAGGAGGGGCTGTCTGTGCAGCTTCTGGCCTAGCTTCTTTCATCCTCTCTCTGATTGGTATGCCCCAAAGAAGTGCAGTAAACAATTCTATAAGAAAAGGTATGAAATTTCCTTACTTAAAGCACACATAAGTATAACCTTATGAAAAAATATTGTGTACTCTGGGCTTCAATAGTAAACAGCATGATTGAAGGGTATAGAAACTCGCCTAGTGTGGTGGCATACACCTTTACTTCCAGTACTTGGAAGACAGAGTCAGGTGGATCTCCGAGTTGGAGGCCAGTGAGACCTTCATAGTGAGACCTTGTCTGAAAAAAAAAACATACTGTAAAAGTAAATAACAATGAATCCTGGCACTGTGGTTTATACCTGCAGTCCCAGTACTTGAAGGATGAAGGCCAGATGATCAATAATTCAAGGTCATTCTAAGCTGTGTAGCTACTTCCAGCTGACCTGGGTTGCATAAAGCCTTGTCTCAAATAAATAAATACACAGGAACTAAGAAGTAAATTTGTTGCTTAGGACCAAGGTAAAACTGGAAGTTACATACATTGCTGTGGCACCATCTCTGTCAGGTGGTAATATGTTGTACTGTTTAAATGGAAAAGTGAGATCATATCCAAATTTGTTTGTGTGGACTTTTGTTTTTGTTAGTTGTCTAGCAAATATGATAGGAAAAGGATTCCTGCATGTTGACTCTCTGTAAATTAAGTTCAAGATATTTAAGAGGTGCCAACATTTACAGTACTTTCTTGGCAGTAGGGAGTTTCTGAAACAAGTTTCTGATTATCATGTAATACTTTTATGTAATATTTATCCGTAAAGCCATGCGGATTTTATGTCTTGATGATGCCTTTTCATCATTCTGCTGTGCAACTCTCCCTCCGTCTTCAGCATTGTTGCACTGTCACACACTTTCTGATGCATTGCTGCCTGGTAGGTGACATCATGATTTGTGAGCAATCTGATATATAAATAAGGTGGTGAGAACTGCCTCAGCAATTCCGTTTCTATTTGAGATGAATTAAGTAATCTCTTTGTGTTCTCTTGCATTTCCCTCTGTTCTGTGTTTTCACAATTATATTAGGCACTGTAAGAAAGGCTTTTTTTCTCTTTCATTCCATTTCTAAAGAACATTTGGTTAAGTTCAGAATTTTCCTAGAAATGTAATGCCCAATATGTCATAATATACTTCTGGTGCTTTATCTATTTAGGTCATGCCAAAATGTAGAATTCAGCAGTAAACTTATAATTACTAATTTTCTAGGAGGTTCCTTGGGATATAGATACTTTGAGAATTATGCTCAGTATGAAGTCAGGAAAATTCCAGCGTCTAGCTAATCTGTGAGCTCCATGTTTAGTGAGAGAACCTGTTTCAAAAAATTAGGTGGTAAACAATAGAGGAAGACAGAAAACATTGACCGACCTCTACCTTTCACACACACACACACACACACACACACACACACACACACACTTTAGGACTTTGGGAGACATTTTTATTCTTGGTAATCTTATGGGGATAGTTATTCTTTCCATTTGTCTCATTTCATCACACACTCTGTTACTGTAGGTGTTAGCACTTTGGAGTTTTGTCTTAGGATTCTTCTAGGACAGTAGTTCACAAATACAGTCTCTAGGTCAGTAGCTTAAATGTACCTTGAGAATTCTGTAGAAAGGGAGAGTTTCTGGATTCATACCAAACTACTGAATAAGCAACTGGAGATGATGGGTAATGGGGACAGCAAGTCGTTATTTAGTAAGCTCTCCTGGTGATTCTGATGCAACTGAAGTTTAAGAGCCCGAGAATCCAATGACACATGATCCTATTTTATAGGCTGACAACTCTGCTGAAGCAGCACACAGTCAAGGCCACGAAGCACTATTGCTATTTAGTACAGAAGAGTAGAATAGAGAATAGAGCTTGCCTCTTCCCACTGCCCCAGATTGCTAATGCTTGAAAATGTTTTTAATTGTGTTTTTATATTGAGTCGTGATATCATTGTGTATTTGCAAGAGACCCTTTTCTACATGCTTTGTGTTTAAAAAAAAATTTTCAGTCTACTGACTGTGGTAGGACCAGTCAGAATTAAGAAGCATTCTGTGACAAAATAAGAAGATACTCTCGATACTGTATGTCGGCAGAGGCCACTTGTTCATTCCTGGCTACCCAGACCACAAAATAATCACTCAAAAACTCTATTATTTGCAATACTGTCTGACCAATAGTTTAAGTGTATTTCTGGCTAACTCTTATATCCTAAAATAACCCATCTCCGTTAATCTGTGTCTCCATGTGGCTGTGGCCTTCCTAGTAAAGTTCTGTCCAGTGCCTGTCTTTGGTAGGGCTACATGGCTTCTCCTCTGACTCTGCCTTCTTTCTCCCATCATTCAATTTAGTTTTCCCCACCTAGCTCTATTCTGCTGTATCACAGGCCAAAACAACTTCTTTATTTGTTAACCAATAAAAGCAACACATAGAAGAACTTCCCACACCAACTGTACATGTTTCTGGGGCCCCAGTTTTCTTTGTGTTATTCAGCATGTCTCTTACTCATACATATAGTCATGTTTTTAAAATTACAAGATGCCAAATGAATTCAGGAAACTGATTTACATTTTGTATGTATGTGAATTTAGTTTGTAAAAAATGAATTGTTGAGGAATTTAACTCACATTTCCCTTAATATTAAAATAGAATTCCTTTGTAATAGAAAGAGATATATAATGAGTTGTACAACTGTTCAGGTATATGTCTATTGAAGAAGAATGTTACCTTCTTCTGGTTATCTCCATGCCTTTTCTATGATATTGTATATGTGTATTTTAAGGGTTTTTTATTCACTCTTAACGGACACTTTCATGTATATTTTTAACAAGGAAGTGTTTCTTTTCAATGACAAGGAATTGGGTCATTGAAACCATTTTCTTACTGAATCACACTTGATTGCATTAAAAAAGTTGTGTAGCCTCACAGAGAAGTGACTTAATGAGGAGGAAATTCTCCCTTAATAGGGTTTTAGGAATGTAAAAGAAAGGAAAATATCATTTAGAAATTATCAGAAATCATAAGTGAAGGCTGTATAATCCTTTTTCAAATGTCCAAAAGGAAATTTGTGGAAAATGGGCAATCAAGACAAATTCTTATGCTACAGATTATTTTGTTACAATTGCCTCCAATAATTTGATCAAAAATTATGAAGTATCTCATATGGTCTTAGTAAAGCACTATGTTTCGGGCTCTCAGGAGAAGGGGCTCCTGTGTTAATGACAAGTGGCCATTGTCCCTGACTGTGCAGTTTGCAGGCACACAAAACCCCTGTTTTATGTAAGTAATAGACTTAACAAAAGGAGCAATATCTGCATTCTTTGCTCACAAAATAAAATGAATACTTTGACTTGAATAAAAGTAAGAATCCTTTCACAAATCCCCACTTCTTAAAAAGGCTTTCCCTGCAAGTGACCTCTTTTATTTATTTTAAAATCTCTATCTTTTTCTATCAATTCTAGCTTGATCTGTGTAGCAAATAAAAAAGAGAGAGCTTTTCCCATGAGAACTTCTGTCAAAAAATAATCTTCAACCCTTTTTGGGTATATTAAGAAATTGTTTCCTTCACTCTTAAAGTGGGTTTGAACATTTTTCTCTGATGAATACTTTACATACTCACAACAAATGGCTTCATTTCTCATGTATTTTTCCACAAAGATTCCTCTTTCTTTTTTAATCCCTAGTGGCTTAAGGTATTTTATCACAGAGAGTTTACAGCACATTCTCTATAAATAATTTCTTCATCCATTTTCTGTTTCTAATAAAAACAATAACCCAGACTGAGTAAGATAGGGGGGGTTATTTATTTAGGCTTTTAGTTCTGGAAAAACAAAGTGGGTAGCACCTGATGACCTGAGGTGGGGCAGAACATAATATAGAGATGGAGACAATGGATGTCCAACTGTACTGATGGTTATCATTTTCTGAAAAAGCCATGAAGATTCAATGAAAGAATTCTATTCTAATAACCTTATCTAAACTTTAGCACCTCCCTAATGGCCTACTTGTAAACACCACAGTTGGTTTCAGTTTGCACCCTAAAGTACCTCATAATGGGGATGAGACTTCAACACATGAATCCTTGGGCTGGGGCTGGAGGGTGGGGTAATCAAACTTTATCCAAACCATAGTGTTAGTGATGTTGGTTTCTAGAACTTCATGTCTCTCTGTCTGTACATGATATGGAGTTCACATTGAGCAATATTAATTCTTTGAATTTATTTTCTATGGTTTGAGTTTCCTGAAACATTAGGATACCTTTCAGATGATCTAGTCCAGTTTTCTACCTCTGTAAGACAAAGGGAATGTTTCTTAATGTTCCAGGAGGACAGCAATGTAAAAACATAGTTAAATCTTACAATAAGGAATATTTCAATAAGCATAAACTGTACTTTTCCTGCAAGTTCCATTGTTTTTTGAATGCAATCATTTTTCCCTTCTTTTTATTGTAATCATTCCATGCATCTTATTTTTAAAACCAACTGTAATTATACTCTTGGTGAGAAAACCGAAAGCAGGCTTAAAAAATATTCTCTCATACAATATGTCCCTCCACTCCTCCCTATTCTCCCCCTACCTCCCCTCTCCCACAGATTCACCCCTCCTCTGTTACCCTTCAGAAAAGAGCAGACCTTGCAGTAATACTAACCCAATATGATATAACAAGATAAAATAAGACTAGGCACAAACCTTCATATCAAGGCTGAACAGTGCAACTCAGTAGGAGGAAAAGCACACAAAACACACAAAGCACGCAAAAGAGACTCCGCAACCCCTACTCTCACTATTAGGCATCTCACTAGAGCCCCAAACTATACAGTCATAATGTTTATGCAGAAGACCTTGTAATTCTCTGGTGTTCCCCAAGCTCCAAGAGGAGGGATTTGATGGAGATCTCCAATTTGGGCTCTCTTTTTGCCTAATGATTGATTGTGGGTCTCTGCCTCTGTTCCCATCATGAAAAGCTGACAGCTGTGGGGAGTTTTATTTTATGTTTTTGGGTTTTGAGACAGGGTGTAACACTGGCTGTTCTGAAACTTGCTCTGTAAACCAGGTTGTAGGTTGGCCTCAAACTCAACAATCTATCTGCTCCCTAGTGCCAAACTAAAGGCATGTGCCAGCCACCACCACCCGGCAAAAGCAGACTTTTGTAACCAGTATATTAAACTGTTAAACTTGGAAACTTTCTCATCACGTTTCCCAGTCCTCTCTGATATATAGACAGAGTTTGACTAATTATTATTATTGTTTGTAATTCTTTTTTATTTTATGGAAAATTATTGAATTATTCAGTATTTCTTAAAAGTTCAATGATTTTTATATTTCAGATGCACTTTGGTTTTCAATATATTCACAGCATGTTCAGAGTCTCTCTCACTGGTCCACTGGCTCTAATATTTATTAGGATAATTTTATTTACCATATGTTTGTGTCATTGGAAATGTTAGGAGAAAAAAAATTGAATTCTGAATGTGAAAGGTCTTTTCTTCTTCCATCAAAGGGAAAAAATGCATTCTCTGACATTAATAAAAGTCATGCTGACGTTCTTTTACAAGAGACTCACCAAAATGACAAAGAGCATGAAAAATGTAATTAGGTATTTGGTTGAACTGAGTTGGTTGGTTTGTTTTCCTATCTGATAAATTCAAGTGCACAAAAATAAAACTACAATTAATAAGAAAGTGCAAATGTGGCAGACATATTGATATGCTAGGTAATATTAAAACCGTTGTCATTATTTTATGTGCTTGAAGTAGAAAAACAAAAATTGACATTTTTTGCAAATGTTGTTGAATATTCCTCTGAAAAACACTAGAATAATTGGATTTATTTATTCAATTCTCACTGAAGTACTAGCTGAATTACAGTTTCAGAAAAATAAACAAGTATTCTATATCTCTAAATATATTAACTAATCTATAAAGGCTTGACATTCATTAATGCTTGCTGAGAGAAAAAAATGAGTTCTGGAGATTGTGTTTTTCTCAGTACTGCATTAACTTATTTCCACAAACCCTGCTTAAGCTTTGATTTCTAAATCTCTCCCCTGTGAAATCATACCTCAAAGATGTTTCATTAAAATGACAAGATAAGCTGCCTTGTATCCTTATGCTGGAGTGAGAAAAAGGGGCTGAATCTGGTAGATCCTATAAAATTGTTCCTGAATTTTAGGGAAAGAAACAAAGCATATTAACCTCAGTAAAAATTGGCAGTATCTCCACCATCAAAATAATAGCCCAAACAGAAAGTTGATGATGTTTCAAGCCTTGGCTGACTGTGTGATCTTGTTGTCACAGTGGTTGCATTAGTAACTCATGCAGATTTAGAATATGGAGTTTGGTGTTGTGGATTGCAGGAATTGTTAGAAGTCTATATTGTTCAAATGATGTATTTTAGAATTGCTTTCTGCATTGTGCTGTCTCCCACTCGTATTTGCCTACCTCTCTGCTGTTTGGAAAGATTTTCTTAAAGGGTTACTAATAGCTTACATGGCTTAATTGTGCTTCTAAATTTCATTTAAAAGTATATGAAATTGCTGCAGTTTGACCACTTTTGACCTATAAAAATGCCAACTTCATATAGTTCAAGCTAATAAAAATCCTAATTCTCCAGTAGAAAAGGAACATCCTACTATTCCATAATCATTTTGGGTTATGGATGAAGCTCAAACTCTGTTCTACCCTAGTTGATCATTTATAGGCTATTTGACATTTAAAAGAATTCCACTGCAGATTTTTTGAATTTAAATCACTTTTAAGTAAGAGGATTCTCTTCTTGTTACTGCAAGGCCACCCTGGGAGACAAGCCTTCAAAGAGGTACCTAAAGATATACTGGTCTCCCATTGATGGAGGAAGGCCATTGGTTAAAAAATAAAGAAACTGCTTGGCTGGCCCTCATAGGTTAAAACATAGGTGAGAGGAGTAAACAGAACAGAATGAAGGGAGGAAGAGGAAGTGAGCTCAGACTCGACAGCTCTGCTCTCTGGAGCAGAGACGCCATGCTCCCCTCTCCCAGGCAGACGTACGCGCTGAAGCAAGCCGCCAGGTCAGACATGCTGAATCTTTCCCGGTAAGACCGGTGCTACACAGTTTATTAGAAATGGGTTGATCAGGATATCGGAATTAGCCAGTAAGGGCTAGAGCTAATGGGCCAAGCAGTGTTTAAAAGAATACAATTTGTGTGTTGTTATTTCGGGTAAAGCTAGCCGGTGGCGGAAGCTGGGTGGCGGAATGCAACCCGCAGCTCCTACTACATCCCATGAACATATTTCTTGTTTGCGTAATATTTCTTCAGAAAAATACTCAATTTAGTTTGTTAATTTAACATTGTTTTTCACGTTTTTCCAAATGAATATGCTATGATCATTTCTAATTAGATCAAGCAATATTTGAATATCTTGAGCGCCAGCATTCAAATTACACTTTATGAGTGAGTGAATGATTAATCCAGTCAGCACATCTTAATTATTCCAGGATTGAGTCTGATGTAGGAGTTATATCTTTTTCATTCTCCTCCCAATTCAGGGTAAACTTTAAAATATCGCCAAATTTCAGCATTTAAGAGATTCCCCTAAACATATTCTCCCTTCTTTGGTGAAGGCACTGCTAATATGAATGCTTCTTGCTAAAACAAACACAATGATACTTTTAAAGCATCATGGATTGAGTAATTTCTTCAAAGAAATTATAATATATCCTTTTCTTCTTTTCTCTAACATAGAAACCATAGTCCTATAAAAGATCCAGAATCCCACATGTCATAGGAGCACAAGTAGTATATTGTTTTGAAAGGATGGGGATAAATTTTTCCTATCCTAAAAATCACTAGCTGCCATGAAAGCTCCGAGTGAAATATGGTCCTTATCATTTCTTTGTGGACTGCAATTTCCCTCCGCTGATATAGGCTATAAATAGGACACAAACCATCCAGAATGAGATCACATAGTATGCAAAGATTTTAGTGATGAGTTTAGATGAACAAATCGTAAAGGAAACACTATTGCCTTGACCTAAATCTTTGTCAAGAGCTTTTGGTATCCTCACTCCTACCCTTTTGGCAAGTGACAATTTTTAAACCACATTAATTGAAGAGGAAAAAATAATTATAAATAGTAAAAGTTTTGCTGTTCGATGAACAAGCCAGATAAAGTCTTTGATACCTTATTTAATAAAACCACTAGTTTTCTCCTTTAGACAGACTTTTCTGAGACCATTTATCATCCTATGGACCAAACTAAGGCAACTGTCTTACTAGACCCCTGACTCCACAAGTACTTGATCCATTCATAAAGTATAAGAATTTATTTTTGCTTAGCTTAATCAATGAAGCTTTTATTTAATACAAATTCTCTTCCAACTTGACCCGCATCAGAGGGTACAAATATACATAGCCTTAGGCAGATCCCTTACAGTTAGTTCTAGGTTTGACTTAATATTGTCCATTGAGTAAGTACCTAGTGGTTTTGCATTGGTAGCTTGGAAGAGTCATTGAGCAACTTCATAAAGAATATGCTGAGTGAATGATCACTGGAGAAGTGCTTCCTCATTGCAGCTCTCTCCGCTGTCCTCTCTGGAGCCAACTGTTTCAAGAAGAGCCAGAACTGCAATCTGTTTATAATCTTAAGTCTTTTCTAGTTAGTACCATGCAAAAAAAAATGGTCTCATATGTATCAGGAATGGTGGCATTTATCTGCAATCCAGGAAAGTGATACGTGAGAATCAGGAGTTCAAGGCCAGTCTGAGTTTAAAGCCTGCTTAAATAAATAATGTTTTTTTTCTTTCAACTCTCACTGCAGGCCTGTCCATTCTAATGCAATATAAAAATATTTATGGAGCTGGGTGGTGGTAGTACATACCTTTAATCCCAGCACTTTGAGAGCAGAGGCACGTAGATCTCTCTCTCTCTCTGAATTCCTGGCCAGCTTGGTCTACAAAGCAGTTGCCAGGGCTATAACACAGAGAAACACTGTCTCATACATACATATACATATATATATGTATATAAACATATATATATATATATATATATATTTGAGTGGTACAAAAGTAACTGGATAAAACAATATAGTTGCTTCATAGCATAGTGCATGGCAGAAGCCATGGGAGTTCTTGAATTAAAATCAAAGTGGTACAAAGGTCAAGTAGACATCTCATCCTAAGGCATTTGTGATGTTAAATTCTAAGGAATGAAAATCTTTAAATGCCAGCATTTTCTCTGGTTTCACTAGGTGTTTGTGAGGTATAAAAACATTAATATTAGCTATGACTTTATTTTCAAAGATGCACAAAATCTTCAGAATTTGACATGATGATATCTCCAAGGTATTGGTGCCTAATTTTGTAATTCTGTACTATTTTCTTTTAACCAATCAACTCATATAATTCAATGGCATCTGTAACCTTTGCTCACCGATTTGTAAATATAGATTCTTAAGAGACTTCAATTCTATATTGCCTTGTCTGTATTCATGGACACTGAAGGACTTAATTTTAGAAAACTTGAATTCAGAAATGCTTCTTTTTTTCACCAAGTGAAAATTTTAAAGTCCTGAATGGGTTAATTAGCGTTAACTTGATTATTTAAAACATCAAAAGGTCTAATATACACTCATCACATTACTTTTAATATATTCTCTTTTAAAATTCATAAGTTAGATTAAATTAAATAGTAATAGTGGTATTTAAATTTTCCACTGAGTTCTGCCTCAGAGGGTTTATTTATGTATCCTAAAATTAATTATTACTTATTGTGTGCTAAATCCCTTTTATTTTGTGAGGTATATAATTAATGCCTCTCTGAATGTTAATAATTTAATAAAGCATACTATGGTTAACATATTTATTTGAATTGTCTGTTACCTTTATAAATATTTCTGAAATAAACTCATGCAATTTCGCCCCTTAATAGGTATGGTAAGCTGAAATATATTTACATACTAGTCTATATATATATATA
>NC_022026.1:34049769-34061040 GCF_000317375.1 Microtus ochrogaster
TATATATATATATATATATATATATATATATATATATAAACAGATAAAGTATCTGGTTTAGTTTTTCATTTCTTAAATGAAATGCATAAGGGAACATATAAAAATATGACTACTCAAGATAAATACTAAATAATAAACAAAAATAGCATAGCAGAAGCCAAGGAAACATCAAAAGTAATTTTATTTTTTATTGCATTTTAGACCACATCTGATAAGCACTGAATCTTAGAAAAGGCTTAGACTTCAATCCTGGAAAAGATAAGAATGGAATTCAACAAGTTTGGTTTTGTTTCTGTTGTTGCTGTTGTTTTCAAGTAGTAATGATCCTGGTTAAGAAATGACTGACTCAGTTGGAAAAGCTATGCTGATTTGAGATTTTATGCATGGAAAACATTGGTATAAATTTCTTGCTGACTTTGAAGAAAGATAAAAAATGTAAAAGAACATCCACAAATTCCAAGTCTGGGGACTAATGAGAAATGAAACAATTGGGATAGGAAATAATTAGGGAATGTGGTAAATATTTCTTTATGATTAAATAAACTTTAGACATGCTAGATCTTAGATAATGTGAAATTTTATAAATAGGAAAATTGGGGAATAACTGGTAATTTGGGCCTTCAATGGAAAAGAGTGTATGTGAATGTAGGTATCTCCATCATCAAAGGACCACGAAAACCTGACAATGACATAAGTCCCAGAGTCTGAGAAAACAAAAGCCATAGACTACCCAGAGTCATTTTGGTCCGCTTTCTATAAAATTACCTTTCAGCATCTTGTTTCAATTTCATCAGGAGATCCAATGAAATTGCAAATAGAATCTTAGTATTTCTCTCCTGAAGCAGTCTTTCAGGGCTCTCAAGAAAGGAAGGAAGGAGAGAGGAAGGTAGGAAGGAAGGAAGGAAGGAAGGAAGGAAGGAAGGAAGGAAGGAAGGAAGGAAAAGAAGGAGTGAGGAGGCAAATTATACTTTTTTCATCTTGTTTTATTGATGTAAATTGTACTGCCACGTATTTACTAGAGGTATCTATCTTTAGCTCCTTTACTGAGGCAAGAAGCATGGGAAGCCCTTTATGCTTTACCTTTCTCTGATTCTTTCAAATGGAGTAAGAAACTGATTGTTTTGTAATATGAAGACAGCCATCCATAAGGTAGTATGAGTGAAAATGATAGCTTAAAATGAACTGTTTTCCCAAAATTCTCTTCACTCCTCTTTAATTCAGTTTGTCTTTTTTTTTAGGTGACATAGGTGGCTATTAAACTAAAAGACACAACAGTGAATGGTTAGTTGGCAAGTCATAGGACAGAAAATAAAAGTTTTCTCTTTTATTTTATGTTAGCAGTGGTGCACACGTGTAGAGTATATGGGTAGATAAAAACGGACATCAATGATACTGAAGTAAAGGGCTCGAGATATAGCTCAAGGGTAATTAGAATTATGAAAGCCCCTACTTTTGATGCCTACCACTGCAAAAAAAAAAGAAAGAAAAATAATATTTGTTTAGCTTGATATCATAGTACATGCTTGTAATTCTAGCCCCCAGGATGCCTGGAATACCTATATAGCCCCTGTTTTTGTTGTTGTTTTTTTTTTGTTTGTTTTTGTTTTGAGATAGGGTTTCCCTGTAGCTTTGGATCCTGTCCTGGAACTAGCTCTTATACACCAGGCTGGCCACAAGTTCACAGAGATTTGCCTGCCTCTGCCTCCCGAGTGCTGGGATTAAAGGCATGCTCCATCACTGCCCAGCTTATAGCCCCTGTTTTAATACAAACGAAATAGCAACAGCAAAACATTGAAGTGATAACAGTAGTGAATCCATAGGACTATTGTCCTTGGAGGGATAGCCTTGGTTGTATATTGAATGGTGAATCAATTCACTGTGAAGACTGACCAAGAAGCTGCTTGGAACTGTTTCCTGTTCCTCCTTAATCCTGCACAGATCCTTAATACCCCCTAACCCCTGCCAAACAAGTTAAAAGCAGTAATCACTTAAATGGTAGACAATCCCTCTTTTCTCTCTCTTCTTTCTCTGTTTTTTTTTTTTTTAAACTCACTGAAGGATCTCAATTCTTCGGTAGTAAGAAGGAGGTAGTGAGAGTGGTGGCTCCTACAGTAACCAATATCCAAAAAGCTAAGCAGTAGTGAATGAATGATACTCTTTGGAGTACATATAAGATTGATATTGAAACTACAAACAGAAATCTCTGGGAAGGGAGATTTGTTGTTATAGAAGCAGTGGTAGTGGCTAAAACCAAACAAACAAACAAAAAAAACCCCAATTTTGTATTTATATCTATTCGTTAGGTGTGACTTCATAATAAATCATGTGACTATGCCTGGGTTTTGTTTTGCTTGCTCTTTGTCCAAACAGATTTTACTTCTTGAAAGAGAAAAATCTGTATTATCTTGTATAAAAATGTCTGGTACTGATGGCTCAGCAGTTAAGTGTGTAGACTGTTCTTGCAGAGGACCTTAGTTTAGTGCCCAGGACCCATGTCAGATTTCTTCACAGCCAGCGGTTCTGATGCCTCTAGCCTCTACCTTTTTTGACCCACTCACATTAACAAGCCTACAAACAAAAACATATACACATGTATATACTCTTTTTAAAGAAGATGGTAATTCAGATTTCCTGGCAAAGGTTCACTGACCCAGTCAACTAGATGCACATCTAGAGTATGACAGTGTGGTAAATAACAAAGAAAGCTATCTGAGGTACCAAATTGGCATTTATTTGTAATAAAATTACAGGTAGTCACTTGAGTGGTGTTGGTGCACGATTTTAATCCCACCACTTTGGAGGTAGAGGCAGACAGATCTCTGTGAGTTCATGGCCAGCCTGGTTTACAGAGCAAGTTCCAGGACATCTGGGGCTATATAGAGAAACCCTGTCTTGAGAAATCAAAAAAAGTAAAATATAACAAAACATAAATTTTATAAAATGTTTAATATGCGAAGTGGGTAGTTGTACTAAGAATGCATCAGTGTGCACTATTCAGGTAAAGCGTTCAGAAAAATACAGGAGCCAGGGAGGTGACTCAGAGGGTAAAACAAGCTGTGTAAGCAAATTTTGATCCACAGAACCAATTTAAAGAGCCAGATTTAGTGGTATGCATCTGTAATCCCAGCACTTTAGGGCAAGGTGGAGTGTGGGTGGCGGCACAGCTAGCTAGAATATGTAGTATCGCAACAGAACTAAGATAGACACTGCCTTAACACAGTGGAATGTGAGAACCTACTCTGGAAAGTTGTCCTCTGATCTCTACAAGTGTGCTGTGGCATGTGTGTGACAACTCTCCTCCTCCTGCCACACACACACACAGAAAATTAAGATTATATAAAAAAATGTACATATCATACACACATGAACTTCCTGCACTTAAAAGATAAATATCAGGTAAGTTGCTATGCAAAAATGTGGAGTGACAAGAAATATATGCTAATAAAAACAGTGAAGTTATTAATTGCCTTTCTGCAGTTGCACAGGAAGTTGGTGGGAAAGGTGATTCGTTATAGAATGTGATAAGCAAGAGAAGAAGACAACAATTTGAAAGTTAGATTGACAGCTGATGAATTGTCCACTTATTCCTTGCATGCCAGCCATCAGCAATTAAGAATTGTAGTTCCTTCATTCACAACATTTTTATCCTTGGTGGTAGACTACCTTTCCTGCTGGATGTAGGACATTTATTACAACAGTGCACCCTCACAATGTCGTTTTTTGCAAAATGGTTTCCACTCCACACTTAGCTTATGCTAGTCACCAAGTAGCATGCAAATGTATATTTGACCACAGTTTTGTGCTCTGGGTGCCCAAATTAACCCTTCTGTCTCCTCTGTTTCATTATTAGACTTGTGTTTGGCTTTCCTATGAAAATGATGAGGTTTATTATTCAGTATTGTATTTGATAGGTAAAAAGTTATATAGGTCATTTTTAAAGAAACTAAATTGTCCAGCATCAATGAGAAAGTGGGTTCTCTCATAGAGAGAAAGGAAAACTTGGGAAGATTCTTGAATGTAAAGTCTCCATAGAAGACATTTTCTCCTTGGATCCGAAAGCAAACTATGTCACCTAAGGAAATGAGAAGCTAAGGGACCTATGTCACTTAATGAAAGGCTCTTAATTCAAGTTATCACTTATATGCATTCTACCTTGTAGGTAGATGGCTATCTTCAGATTACAAAACAGTCCTTCTCTTGCCCTATTTGAAACTAGCAGAGGAACACAAAGCATACACAAAGCTAAGCCCAAAGGGCAGCCTGTGGCCTCTTGCCTCAGTAAAGTATCTGAAGGCAGACACTTCTGTTATATATGACCACAATTTAATATTGTAATGTACAGCAGTGGATACAGAGGGGAAAAGGATGGCTTTGCCTGTAAATATATATATATATATATAATTGCTACTCCATAGCTGTCTCATCCTTGGCTCTACACTGAAATGGGAAGCATATCAATCACAAGTAGTAGCCTTATACTAAATACTAATGTTCTTGATTGCCTTCCCCTATTGTGAAGCCTGTCTTTTTTAACTGGCCCTGGCCAGGTCCTTCAACAACTCAGAAGCAAATTTAAAAATCTATATAGTGTTTACATTGGCAGCATATGCTAGAGCGCAAGGATGGACAACCTTCTTCTATGAAGAGCTGACTGGTAAATATTTTAGGTTTCACAGGCCACCAAGTCCATGTCACAACTCAATTCTGTTCTCATAGCACAAAAACTGCCATAAATGATGCGTAAGGAATGGAGCGACTGGGTTTCCATAAGACTTGGAGACTGAAGTTTGAATTTTTGACAATGTCATGTAGCATAGGATATTCTTCTTTACTTTTAGAAGTCATTCAAGATATGAGAACTATCCTTAGCATGTGTGTTGTAAAAAAAAAAAAGAACAACTTGTGACAAATTACCTATAATCATCAGAGCTGTGGTTCAGCCCTGCTCAAGGCATTCCTGTGTTCTTTTGTTGGTTCTGTTTGGCAGTTTACAGTTCTGTGAACCAGAGTAAGTTAATGTAGCTATGCTTGCTTCAGTTTCTTTGCCTGGAAAACTAAAGAGGATTTGATATAAACTGGATTTATATCAACCAGAAAGTACTAGACTCTCAATAAATGCTAAATGTTATCAATATTCCTACCTCCAAAAATATCTTTGCTTTATCTTATCTGAAAGATTCCCTTTACCTTGCTTTTCCTTTCACTAGTGTTTCATGCCCTTAGTAAATGATTGATTCTGATAAAACACACAGAGTATTTCAAAGGTCTCTTTGAAATATTAATTATATAAAATATTGAATGTGAGATATTTTACCAGCGGCATCAACA
The DNA here is from genome assembly GCF_000317375.1 of Microtus ochrogaster. Lineage (NCBI taxonomy): Eukaryota > Metazoa > Chordata > Mammalia > Rodentia > Cricetidae > Microtus > Microtus ochrogaster. The sequence continues at coordinate 34,055,098 of NC_022026.1, forward strand.
ATGGTTTTTCTGGTAAATATTAACATACAGGTTTATTGGGTGTTTGTTTATTTATAGAATGCATAATTTTCAGCTCCCAATATTCTAGCATATGGGTAACTGAAGGGAAAAAATGAGTAAGCATAAACATTATTTTTTAACTACCATTTACTATTAAGCTCTTTTCCCTCAGGGCAAGCTGCCAGAAATGTGCCTCTGGCCAGAAAGTTCTTACATAGACCGTCTACCATTAGAGACCCATTCATTTTTGTTAACTAGCGTCTCTTTAAGATGCAAATACATCAGGCGCCATTTAATTCTCCAGCTCAGTTTCCCTGATAAACTCTTACATAGCACACAACATGTAGGTAGTTGGGGAAAAGTCAATGAACTGTACATCATCTATCAGTTTGAAGTGCAATATCCACTTATGACATCCATCCCCCAAACCCCAAAAATATTTGTTCTATGACTATAAGAAACAAAAACACACTTTCTGCCTGTGAACAACTTTATAGACCATTATTTTAGTGACCATTTGTGGGTGTTTCCAAATCACTGTGAACTCCTTTCCAATTAAACCACAAACTAACAAAACCTGCCATCAGATAGGGCCTTTCTAGGTGCTCTGGAATACAATACACGTTGTTCAGGCTTCTATTACATCTGTGGAGTCAGTGCTTTGCATAATGGCTTGATTTGTCTTATTTCTGACTCGCTCGTGGCACTACTGTTACCCTTATGCAGAGATATTAGTGTTTGCAGTATGGTATGCTATTTGTACCATATTGCACGGATCTCTCACTTGGTCTTTATTCCTTCCTTGTTGTTCCATGCTCAATTGTGAGAGCGATTTGTCAGCGCAGGGCCTTCATTTTTTTATAGATTCCTGAGAAGGGATTTTGTTTCCTTCTTTTTGATAAGTGAGCAGTCTTCTAATTTCATGTCATGTGCAAATCCATATATCTTGCACATGTTCTTAATCTGGACCTTGATAGAGTATGTGAGAGAGATTGAATCCCACACTGATTTGTCTTGCCCTCCACTTGTCATTGCCTTCTTATGCTGTCAGCTTTCATTCACTACTGCTGATGACCTTGTTCACAAAACTAATTTGACTTTGCTACTTAGGCCTTTACCAAAAGTGTCCAAATGGATGAGCTAACTTGGCCCAGGCTTACATGCAGAACCATATTTGTGACTGTGGATTAAATTCTGTTTTTTTTTCCAATTGATTTCCCTCCCAACTGGTCTGTTTTGCATGCTGCTGTGAGGCTGATCTATCTTGAATGTCACCCCCATCACATTCCTATGCTCTTGAAGATCTAACCGTGGATTTAACTTTCTCAGAGTTGCAGGACACCCTTTGAATCTTCTTTCTTTGCTAAACTAAGTCTGGTTAGGTCTGTGCTCTAATCATTCCTATCCCATTGGGTTATTTTTTTCTTTTTATTTATTTATTAAAAATTTCCACCTCCTCCACTCCTCCCATTTCACTCCCCCTCCCCCTCCCTCTCGAGTCCTAAGAGAAGCCAGGGTGCCTTGCCCTGTGGGAAGTCCAAGGCCCTCCCCCCCTCTATCCAGGTCTAGGGAGGTATGCATCCAAACAGACTAGGCTCCCAAAAAGCCAGTGCATGCAGTAGAATCAAAACCCAGTGCCATTATCATTCGCTTCTCAGTCAGCCCTCATTGTCAGCCACATTCAGAGAGTCCAGTTTGATCACATGCTTGTTCAGTCCGAGTTCAGCTGGCCTTGGTGAGCTCCCATTAGATCAGTTCCACCATCTCAGTGCGTGGACGGCACCTCTTGCAGTCCTGACTTCCTTGCTCATATTCTCCCTCCTTCTGCTCTTCATCTGGACCCTGGGAGCTCATTCCAGTGCTCCAATGTGGGTCTCTGTCTCTATCTCCATCCATCACTGGATGAAGGTTCTATGGTATGTACTCACTCATAAGTGGATTCTAGCCATAAACAAAGGATATTGAGCCTATAATTAGTGATACTAGAGAAGCTAAATAAGAAGGTGAACCCAAAGAAAACCATATATTTATCCTCCTGGATATTGGAAGTAGACAAGTTGCCAGGCAAAAGTTGGGAGCACGGGGGTGGGGGTGGTGTGGATGGGAGGGAAGATGGGGAGAGAGAAGGGAGAATGGAAGGATTGGGGAGAGCTTGAAAGAATGGCAAGGTTGAGATGGAGGAAGGGTGGATACGGGAGCAGGGAAGAAAATATCTTAATTAAGGGAGCCATTTTAGGGTTGGCAGGAGACTTGGTTCTAGAGGGGTTCCGAGGTGTCCAAGGAGATGTCCCCAGCTAGGTCCTTGAGCAGCAGAGGAGAGGATTCCTGAACTGGCCTTGTCCCATAACCACACTGATGAATTCCTATTCCATTGTAAATGTGGCTCTTTCAACGTTCTCTCCTCATGCCTTATCATGCAGGTCATATTTACTTGCTTTCAAGGGACTATGCTGATTCTAAATGACCTCAACTCTTTCACTCACTGAAAACTGCATGGTTTGGAACTAGGGCTGTAATTCAGTGGTTGAGTGCTTGTTCAATAAGCACACTGTAAAAAGTATAATAAGAGACTGGAAAGATCACTCAGCAGTTAAGAACACTGGCTGCTCTTCCAAAGGACCTGAGTTTGCCCACCAGCACACACATGCTGATTCACAACCACCTGAAATTACAGTTCCAGGAGATCTAGCACCCTATTCTCTCCTACATGGGCACCAGGCACATACATGTTACACAGACACGTTTACAAGCAAAACGTCCATACATGTAAAATAAATACTAAAGCAAACTTTTTTGGATTTTTTTGAGACAGGATTTATCTGTGTTGCACTGGCTGTCCTGGAACTTGCTTTGTAGACCAGGCTGGCCTCAAACTTCCTCTGCCTCCCTAGAGCTGGCATTAAAAGAGTGTACCACCACCTCCTGCCTTAAAACACACTTTTAAAGTATATAATAATGACAGTTAAAACTAATTTTAGGTTACAATCAAAATTAGTATCAGGGTTTTGCCTGGGTGTGGGGATAAGAAAGGAAGAGGGATTGTGTCTTGTTACAGTGGTAGTTACATGGCTATATCAATCTGTCATACAGTTCAAACTATGTACCTAAAATCTGTGCATTTTAGTATTTGCAAGTGTTTACACTTGCATCATATACAGAAAGGGAGAATGAGCACACACAAATGTGAACTGAGTTGCACTCTAGATGTGACTGTCTTTGAACTGATTGCTATTGTTGTTTGTTTGGCTCTATTTCTGTTTCATTCGCAAATATCTATAATACCTAAATTACTACAGAAATTTAATGTTTTGGGAGGCTTTATTTAGGCCAGATTTATTCATAACATCTTTCCCTGGTCTTCTTTTTCATGGAAAGCATAGTTTCATTTTTGAAATTGATATCTGCAGCTATTATTTCATAAAGAAGTGTCCTACCCTCAGTAAGAAGCATTTGTTTCTTTGGGGTCACTTGTTACTAGTTGATAGCAACTTTCTTCAGTTTTGAAAGAGGTCTTTAATTATAAAATTGAAAATTTGATGAATCTATAATGAAGTCATTATGTTCAGGTTTTTAAGACTCTAGGAAATGACATTCTTAATCTGAACTACTCCCGAATTGGTAAGTTTTGAAAAGATTTGGGTTTAGGATTAGGCATGCTCAACTAATAAAGTGAATGCAAATATTATAAAAATCCAACAGACTGTGAAATACACCTGTTCCTAAGCAGTTAAGAGAAAATATCTTCAACTTGTATTATGTTTTAGCTAGTAATTCACAAGCCTGGTGAGTTGGAGTGCCGTCTTCAATAATAGAAGTGTCCAAGACTCTGTTCAGTTACTACATACATAAATAATATTCTAATTAACAGTATTTGATAAAAGAATGAAAGAAAATAATAAAAATCATTTCAAAAATGATGTAGCTAATGAATTAGCATGCCACAATTTAATGGATATTGTTGGAAGGTACATAGCTCAGAGGTCAGACATACATATAGTGTACATAGACTAAACACAGTATATAGAGTAAGTAGTATGATTTATGTGTTCTCATGTTCTTAATCCTTTTCCTTGCTCTTCTACTTCGATAGAGGGGTACAAAGGTGCTGCCAGATGGAGGCTACACAGACAATGGGTTTGCAGCACTCCAGAGGAGCCCTAAGCTTAGAAAATCCCTAATCTATTATAATGGACTGAAAGCAAAGCTACATAGCATTTGCCCTGGAGGAACATATAATTTGTTTTTTAAAGCAGACAAACCTACCATTTACCTTAGATAGAAGCTCTGTGTCATATAAAATATTGCTATAAAAATAGACTTTAAAAATATGCAAAATTGCGCAAAACCCATAGAGAATTCTTTCACATAAGTATATGCTAGCCATCGGGGAATAGCTTTGCTTAAAAGTATAGCAGAGAATGTTAATTTACCTAGTGTTTATTTTAATCTGTGGAATCTCCAAACACTTTGGGGGAAATAAGTCAATACCACATAGGTCAGCTTTAGTGCTGAAAACTGAGCTTTACTGTCTACTGCATGACAAGGTCTGTGGGAACCATGAAGCAGAAGGCGTCGTCACCCATGCCTTTCAGTTTATCGGATGATAAGCTGTTCACAGAGTCCTGAAACTTTATGCAGCCCACCTAGCTCCTTGGTGTACTCTGTAACTAATTGTGTGATGAAAGACTATAAAGTGAACTCTGAATTGTTACTTCTCAACCGTGCCCACACATAATCATTGTAATGACTAAAAAGCATTACAAAATTCTCTTGGTATTTCTTTACTCAGGAAAATAGGTGCTGCATGTTGTAAAAAAGCACTTTTTGTGTGTTTAATATTTTTCATTTACAATAAAAAGGAACACATTTTCCCTTAACTTAACTCCATATACAGTAAAAAGTTACTCACTACTAATTACATGTAAATAAGAATCCATGGTTATATTAACTTGAAAATTCTAAGTGAACTGTCAACTTTACGCAATTAAATCACAGACCAAATTTCACTGAAATTCATTCAAAATAAAAGGTAATATCTTTCAAGTGACCATATTGGTTTCCATTTTGTTGGAGGAAGCAATGTAAATTGGTCCTATGATTATATTTGCAAAATTTAGATCTGTTCTGTTAAGGTTAGACATTTTATGAAAATCACGTTTAAAGTTAGCACAGAGCGAATGAAACTGTAATGGACTATATTTCTTCCCTTTGATAAGCAAAAGATGTTTGTAAAGAACTGTTCTTGCTGTTTCTGTTGCTGGTTTAGAAACACAATGTGATATATATATATGTGTGTGTGTGTGTGTGTGTGTGTGTGTGTGTGTGTGTGTGTGTGTGTGTATATATATATATATATATATATATATATATATATATATATATATATATACATTCTCAACAGAAGCAGTATCACCACAGGAGGTGAGTTCCTGGTAGTTAGAGAAAAATCTTTGATAGTACAGTGGTTTGTGGCATAGATAAACATCGCATGACATGAATAGATAAGCAGTCATTCCATGACTTTACATTTTAAGAGGGGTGAACACTGGAGAAAATATGTATTAAAATGTCCCACAAGAAAGGAAGGAAATGATAATGAGAAGTAGATGAGAAACATGCCATAACGTAGTATTTCAATAAATGTTGTCAGGTAGCATATAGCTAAATTAAACAAAAGGATTTATTTTTACCATCTTTGTGTTTATATTTCACATTTTAGTCTAATCAAAATACACCATTAAAAAATTTAATGTAACAATACCCATAAATAAAATTTTATGTTTTCATCTAATTTATGTAAGCCATAGATAGATACCATTTTGTTTTCTGCTCTGTTCACTTGTTTACACCTCCTCAAGTTTATACAGTCTTTATAATTACCATTTTCCCACAAGCACACGAAGCTCATTTGCATCATTACTCTCTCTTGTTTGTTCTTTTTTT
>NC_022026.1:34062296-34090766 GCF_000317375.1 Microtus ochrogaster
TACCTCACTCAGGATAGTGTTTTCTATTTCCATCCATTTGCATGCAAAATTCGAGAAGTCATTGTCTTTTACCGCAGCGTAGTACTCTACTGTGTATGTTGTTCTTTAGCTGTGAAGATTTCTTCTCCATCTTTATACTTCTCCTTTTCCTGACTTCTGGTTAAATGCTGCAGTCCAGAGGCTGAGAAGGACACTGGGTGTATAGAAGTGCTTTCTGTGAAAGTGAAAGCAAGCAGACCTGAGTTTGAATACCCAGAGCTCATATCAAAGCAATCCACAGTAAATTAAGTGTCTCTAATCCTAGCACTTCTTTGCTGCGATGGGAAGCAAAGATGATAGGCAAATCCCCCAAAGCTCTAGTGACAGCAAGCCTCTTGTCAAATAGGGTCAAGGGAAACATGCACAACAACAAAGAGAATTTGTCTGCAATAAGTTGTAAAGTGAAGCCTGACACTTAAGGTCCTGTTCTGGCTTGCATATGTATGCTGTGGCATCCACACACTCACCCTTCCACATACACAGAGTGGGGAACATTCTTGGAGCTCTTCACATAGGTCCTCAGATTATCCTAAACCTATTTATTCCTGATTATCCAGACTCCTTTCCTGCTTAACTTTCTCTTTCCCCAGCCAAGTCTTAGTGATTTTGTTGATAATTTCCAAATACATGGCCTCTCCATTCCTTCTTCTCCTGTTTTTTGTGTTACTTAGATAAATGGAGTATGTTCTTAGACATTTTTCTGCCTCCTTTTGTGCAATGATGCGATTTGGCAAGCCTCTATAAAACACAAGCTTAATCATGTAACATGGCTTCCTATTGCCTTTATTCATACTGCCCAATATAGTGGCCACAGATCACATGTGCTTGAATTCCAGCTAATCAAATTAAAGTGTACAAAAGGAAATATTCACTAGATTTCTAAGTCTTGGCCTGATAAAAAGTATATCAAGTATATCATTATTTTAAATATATTATCTTTAATATGAATGATTTGGATTCATATTTAGGTTCCTTTATATACCATCTGTGCGATGTCTTAGTTTTCTTATTCCCATCTGAAAAGGCATAAGGAATTTAAAGCATCTAATACTTAATGTATTATCCTAGTCACATTCCATCCATATTGAGCTATTTAACTACTTTGTTCCTCTTTTCTTTCTTTTGGCAATATTGAGTGATGATCCAAATATGTCATCGATCTTGATGTTTAAAAACACAGCCCTCTTTCTCTAATCACAGGGAATACTCCTTCCACTATATTTTCATCAGATACTGCTTTTGAGAACCTCTTTGTCTCCTTTCCATTTTTACTCAATATCCTGTCCTAGGTAGCTTATTTTAAAAGGATAAATAATTATAACATTGAAGAAATTTCCACTCAAATGAAGAGTGTAGTGCTTCTAGCTTGTTCTTATCCTATTAGAGAAATTTTCCTGTAATATAATTCTGCCACTTGAGGCACAGTAGGATTTTTGTTTAGCCTTAGACTGGAATGGGAGATATTTTCTCACTCACTATCCATTCTTGTCTTATCCTTCCTACCTACAAATGTCCCGTATTTCAGACCCATACAGCTAGCTCAAAGGGTCCACCTAGTGAGGGTTCTTTCCAAGAGTTAGGCAATTTTACATAGAAAGTTTAGGTCCCTGTAACATTCCTGTCAACTGACACTTTATTATAAATATCGCTACGGATATCTATTATAAATACTGTTATGGATATCAGCCTGTGCTTGATGGCCAGAGTTGTCAAAGGTAAGAGTACAGTGTAATGTCATAAACATTTCTGTTATGGAATTCCATGAGCATCTTTGAGTACTCTCCATCCTCATTTCTAATAGCTCTTTCCCAGAAGAAAAGCCTTGAGGCACACACCAGCATTCTAAAAAGCAAATGAGACTTTTTGGCTGATGTTTCTCAATATAAAATGTGGCCTTTCAGATGATGTGGTCACCTTTTCTTTATAGAATGTCAGCATTTCAAAATGAGTAAAGGATATGGATTGGGTAAGAATTGAATGCAAATGTGTTTTACAAATAGTGCCTTTTGAGATAATCGCAGATGATGGTTGAATGCTGAAGGTATTAATACAATCAGTATTTAACCTTGTGTACCTCCGCTTCATCAAATCACGCCCTGAACATTGATTGCATTAAGCCAGGTCAGTGGTTCTTGTTTAGGAATATCTTAGAAGAATCTTAACAAGAAGGCTGCAGTAGCTGATCAGCTACTATTTATTTGCACACTGAGTATGTCATCAATAATATAAAACACAAGGTCTTTAAGTTGAAAGAACAGTAGGATTGGCATGAATTTTGCTTAATGGTGCGTAATAAGCAAAGTAGTCTATGATGCCAGAAATTGACAGGACCCATTATGTTAAAACAGATATATGTCTTTAATTTAAGGGGATTATGTAAATCTGACAGGAGTTTTTCCCCTTTATTTTCCTGTAGTTTAACTTTAATTGCCATAAGATTAATTCTGATTTCTCTCGTCCTCCAGAGGGTGATGAGACCGGAGTGATGGATAATCTTCTGGAAGCCCTACAGTCAGGTGCAGCATTCAGAGACCGCAGAAAGAGAATTCCAAGGAATCCAGGTAAGACCATTCTAGCTGCCATAGTCTGGTAAATGTGAATGTTCTACACCAAGTCCCTCTTTCAAGAAAGGAAGAGTAAAGTTTGTCAGGAAGATGTTTTTTTCTCAGCTGATCTCAGTTGATATGTGGAATCTGTGTAAGCCCCTAGTGTTTGCAAGTTTTAACCCTGTAAATGTACTGTAAAATAATCATGTGTTTTGAAAGCCTCAGAAATAAGGAATCCCACTGTGTTTAATATTAAATATTTTAATTGTTGTTTTATGAGCATGAGGCTTGGGTAGAAGGTGATTAAAAACATAAATGTAATTAGCTTGTTTCTACAGTTCATTTTTAGTTTTCGCTATAATGTATGGCCCATTATCGTTGTTAATAATGGAAGACTCACCATGATCCTCAAAAATCAGCAAGTAATGAAATAATTGTCTTTTGTTGGTGGTGTTTTTTGTTTTTTTTTTCCTTTTGTATTTTATTAGCAACAGATAAAGTTATACCATAAAAGGTGCTCTCATTGGGGAAATACATACATGAAGCAAGACAAGTGGAACTAGACAGTCATGTTTCTCTGTTCAGATAGTGTGGGTGGGGTAAATAGTAACTCTTCTCGGGATAATCCAGATTAGTTTTTCTGACCACGTTCTCCAAGATGATCACTTCCTCATATATTCCCTTCATATCTTTCTTGATCTAAAAAAAAAAAGAAAGGTAGGCATATTAATTTTGTTTCCCCTTTGTGAGCTATAAAGCTATTTGTACAAATAATGAAAAAATAAAAATTAATACTAAATATAGAAATGCTACTTAATTACTAAACTAGCCTATACACCCCCCAAAATATTCTGTGCTTGAATTTAAAGTTATTGTATGTAAATGGAATAGAAATTGGTAGCCACTGAAACTCAACAAATTGAGAGAAGAAGTGGTAGTTAATGCTGAGTTGTTCATAAAAGCTTTGGGCAATAGTGAGAAAAATAGCTGAAGCCTATTAAATTATATTCATTTTTTTTCCTATTTGAGAAAAGTTCTTGTTTGGGTAATGGTTAATGTTCCATGTTTACGCTTCATGGACGGCTTATAGAGATATCTTAAAGTGAAGGTTTGATTGAGAGGAGAAAAGTGTTTTGATTGGAAGGTGATACTGCTTTATGTATATAAAGTCATTAAAGATGTCCTCTAATTGTTTTGTCAAACTTGACAAAAGACTTTTTCAAAAATCTGTTTATATGTTCATAATAAAATTTATACATCACACTGAGACAATGGGGATGTTCTATCGGGAACTCACCAAGGCCAGTTGCCCTGGGTCTGAAAAATCCTGGGATAAAACCGGACTTGCTGAACATAGCGGACACTGAGGAGTACTGAGAATTCAAGAACAATGACACTGGGTTTTGATCCTACTGCATGTACTGGCTTTGTGGGAGCCTAGGCAGTTTGGATGCTCACCTTACTAGACCTGGATGGAGGTGGGTGGTCCTTGGCTTCCCACAGAGCAGGGAACCCTGATTGCTCTTTGGGCTGACGAGGGAGGGGGACTTGATTGGGGAAGGGGGAGGGAAATGGGAGGTGGTGGCGGGGAAGAGACAGACATCTTCTATAAATAAATAAATTTAAAAAAATTTATACATCATATTATATGACCAAAGGCTAAAAGAAATGCCTACTGACATGTAGAAAACAGTCATTCCACCGTGTTCTTCCATTTCTCTATGTCTCCCTGCTCTCAGAGGTTTCTTCCACCCATTAAGAGTAGCACTAGCAAACTGAAATAATTTTTTTAATCAATATATTTCTCTGCTAAGAAACTTAATAAAGTTTCTAAATTAAAGCATGTTATTCTAGACCATCAAAAAGGTGTCATTATCTTCTAGTATTTTCTAAGCCTACTCATTTGCTAAAAGTCTCATACCTCATACTGATCCCAGAGAGCCTATATGAGACATTATTCATTCATTCATTGAGTTTTCTGGATGTTTCATACTCAAGGGACTACAGTGTTGTCAACTATGAAACACCAGGAATATCCTCACTAACACTGTAATTATATTAATTTCAAGTAATCTAAATTGTGATGTCCTTTGTTTTATAGCTAGATTGCCCATAAAAGCAAATGAAGTTTAAAAAGTAGTCAATTTAGCTCTCTGGTAGTCATTTCTACAGGCAACAGCCAAAGCAGATATCCTTAGTTAAAAGCTAGAGGGGTTTTGGAGCGAAAATTAATCATAAGCCAACAACACCTCCCCCCCCCAAAAGAAAAGAAAAGAGAGAGAGAGAAAGAAAGAAAGAAAGAAAGAAAGAAAGAAAGAAAGAAAGAAAGAAAGAAAGAAAGAAAGAAAGAAAAAAACTTCCTATCTCATCTGGAAGCAGAGCTAGAGACTTCTGCAGTTTCTTAGTTACATGCCTTAGTTCCATTCCATTATCACTTTTGTTTGATATTCTCAAATATTCCTCCATTCTACACTGGAATTCTTAGCCCTTTAGCGTAACTGCCACGTCAATAGGATAAGATAAAAGCAGAAAAGCAAAACTATGAAGAATACTAAGGAAAGAAAAGTTTGAAAAGACAGCCCAGCCCCCAAAATAGCCACCTCAAAATACAGCCAATTGACCAGAAGCAGTGAAAATGTATCATTCTGCCATTCTGCTTGTTATCTTCACTATCACCACCCCTTACAGAAGGAATTACTACATGCAAACTAGAGCTCTCCCACTGACGTTTTCAATGCACAATTGTTTTCAATCTCCTGCTTAAACAAGTGAGGTACTAGAAAATCGAAGTGTTGCTAAATTATATTAGTTGCTTAAATTACCAGTCTTTTCCATGGAACCTGTTATCAGTCACACAGAGAGAAACACAAAGACTATCATAGGCAAGTAAGAAGGCATTCCCAACTATTGCCTCTGGTCCAGTCAACTGAGTGTACCTGAGTATGTCATTTTTGTTTGGAACACTGTTCTAGTTTGCTTCTGATTGCTGTGATAAAACACCATGATCAAAAGCAACTTGGGAAGGAGGAGTTTTATTTTATTTTAAATGTTACAGTAAATCACCAAGGGAAGCCAAAACAGGAACTCAAGGCAGGAACTGGGATCCTGGCCAGGTGTGCCACCTCCTGCAGTGGCCTGAATACTCATATCAATTAGAAATTAAGGAAATATCCCACAAACATAATCACAGACCAATTTGACAATGTGGCATTCTCCCAATTGTGACTCTGTCAAATAATATTGACCTGTGTCAAGTTGATAGCAGAAGTACTATGGGATATTTTATGCTAGATTCTCATATCACAAATGTTACTAAAAATATCAATAAATAGTATGATGGAAGCTCCAACAAGTCAGAATACACAAAGGCAACAGATAACTACTTGGATTGTACTGATTCCTACTGCCTGAATAGTAACCCATATTGTAGGCTTTGCTGATTTAAACTCAGGTTAGGAAATGAGCCCTAAATATTCATTAATTTGTTGTACATCTGTTCCATGAAAAGTACTATGCCAGACATGATGGGAGATGCAGAAATAATTAAGATAAGATTCCCTTAGTTATAAAACCCTTGTATCTCCTATGAAAGATAAAAAGCACAGAAAGACTACAGAATAATGCAAAAGGGATTAGGTATTAAACAAGAAGTATTAATAACATACTATCTGGGGGATGGAGAGATGGCGCAGCACTTAGAACGTTGACTGCTGTAGTAATAGGAGCAGTGGGCTACGTTCCTGGCACCCGGCCACCCGCACAGCTAGCTTTATACCCAAAATAACTACACAGAAACTGTATTCTTTTAATCACTGCTTGGCCCATTTCTATCTAGCCTCTTCTAGGCTAACTCTCGCACCTGGACTAGCCCATTTCTAATAATCTGCTGTAGCCCACGAGGTGGCTTACCAGGGAGATTCTAGCCTACGTCCATCCTGGGTCAGAGCCTCATCCATGTCCGGGAGAGGGGAGCATTGCGTCTCTGCTCCAGAGAGCAGAGCTGTCAAGTCTGAGCTCACTTCCTTTTCCTCCCAGCATTCTGTTCTGTTTACTCCTCCCACCTATGTTTTAACCTATGAGGGCCAGCCAAGCATTTTCTTTATTTTTTTAACCAATGACCTTCCTCCATCAGACTGCCCTTCCAGAGGTCCTGCATTCAATTCCCAGAAACCATATGGTGGCTCACAACTCTCTATAGTGGGATCTAATGCCCTCTTCTGCCCTAAAGTTGTACATGCAGATAGGGAACTCATATTCTTAAAATAAATAAATAAATTTTTAAAATTTTATACCACGTGAATTTAGAAGAAGATAGTACGGCTTCTTAGATATATCAGAAAAAATAATCATAGAAGAAAAATATTGACAAATGAGTAGGTGTTGTGCCAGTGGAAGTTGGAGGTGAGGGTCGTGGCTGCAGTAAAATGAAATGTCATAAAGAAAAGCATGGAAACAAGAAACAGCAAAGCCTTTTTCACAATAGCAAACAATGTAGTATAGAAACCAGAAGGGATATAAAAAGCATAAAAATAGGGAGAAACTCTGAAAAGTAAGTTAGTGCCACATTATAAGCGGCTGGAGTCAGAGATTAATGTATTAACATGAAATTCTTTAGACAGTGGAAATGTAAAGTTTTTAAGCAATCAGAACATGATCAGTGGGATGCATCAGCACATGTAAATTACATGAGACTATCACATACATACAAGGAAGAAAGAGAGACTTGTCTTTAAAAGCTTTGTATTGCCTTCTTCTTAAAGGATGTCCTCCCTCAGAATCTGAGCAGATGGCTCAGTAAAGTGCTTAGCATGCAAGTTGAGGATTTGACTTTGGATTCCCAACACCCATGGAAAAAAAGAAAAAGCTGGGTGCAGTGACTTGTGCTTGTAAACATATAGCTGGAGATATGGAGACAGGAGGATCTCAAAGATCTGCTGGGCACCTTATCAGGGGCATGCGAGCTGACACATTTCATCAGGGCATCTTCAGTCAAGCCTGATAAGTTGAGTTGAGTTCTGTCCTTAGGCCTGCATGAAGGAAGGAAACAAATGATGTCTACAGTTGTCCTTTGACATCCACACTTGTGCTGCAGCATTCATGCAAACCTCCACACACACAAACACACAAAATAAATAAGTAAAATATTGAAGAATTCTTTAAATAAAAAGGAAAGAGACACCCTGTTGGGGGGTAGGGGGAGACACTCAATATTGACCTCTGACCTCCACATGTGTGTATGCACCCACACAAACATGCACCCACACAAATAAAATAAATACTTAAGAATATTTTTCAGTATTATAACAGAATTATGAGCAAATATTAAAAGTATAAAAACAGATAGTATGACTTCAACTGTAAAGTTTCACAAATGCCACCTTAGTACCATATACATGTTTAGGTACTGTACTTGTAAAGCCAAAGTTAGAGAAATTTCCTTCAATCTCTGTCATTTCTCCTTTGTGTCCCTAGAATATGGCACCAGGTTTAGTGCAGAGAAGAACCATCTTGTTTTTTTCTTAACTTATACTTAATTAAGTATAGACTTATCAATTAAAAATTTGCTTAATCTTTTCTTGACCCTCTTTGTTACTTCATTTTTATAACACTTAACTTTAGTGTGTTTGCAATTCACTTTGGAGATAATTACCCATCAGTATTGCTGATTTTTTCCTAATAAGGTCAAGCATAAGCTTTTGAGGAAAAAGAAGAATGTAGAGCAAGACATCACATAAATGAAAAACATACTTAAAATAAAATAACAACTCCACATGGGTTTTTACTATTAAATAGCAAGAGAAATCTATACCTGGCTTCTCTGCTTCGTCCAAACCAGCAGCTTCTTTCCTTGTCTATTGTAAATAAACATAAGTAGGCATTTCTGCAATAGATAGATATCTACTATAGCTCCTTTTGTTATGACTAGATTTAAATATATAATTTTGACATTAATAATACTTATAAGAGAAAATTGTGAGGAAATAAAACCAAGGATCAGCGTAAATATATTTTGGCTTCAGAAGAGCATAGAGCAACCAAGAAAACTGCATTTGAAACAATAAGAAATTCAGGAGATACTCTTAGTTTTTATATATCAGCAAGATAACGGTATAAATGAGAAGCTATAATTTACCATTTGGGAATATATAGGTGGAGTAAGTGAAAGTGTTATATATAGCATACGAAGAAACCAACTCTGTTAGAGAAAAACTACTTCTAAATAAAGCTCACATTTTCCCCATCCTCTCCGCTTCATATACATACATGTTTTGCTGGTTCTGCCTCCTTCTATGCACTCAGCACTTCAGCTGTGGAAAGGGGTCTCAGAAGTAATTCCTGAAGTTTTCAGGAGCCACTTCATAAACAAAAACTTGCATGCAGTACTCTTTCCCTTGTAACATGCGTATCCCATGCCTGCTGCTTGCTATAGCAGCTGGGATACTTATACATGGCCCTCATGGTGTCAAAGCTTCATGGTCATTATGGATGAAGTGAGGGCAGGATACCTCTCTCTTTTGTAATTGTACTTCACTGTTGTGCCTAGTAGCACTGTTTATACCATAGAGAATTTAGTAGAAGGAACAACATTCTGTTTGATTCACAGCCCTTCTCATCAGATGTGACCCCAATAGGGAAGTTCCAAAGACAAACCTGTGACACATATTATATAGCACTTGGTAGCACCCTTATTCCCTGATAACAAAACTCTTAGGAATGTTGTGTTTCATGCTTTAGTATTCCTAGGTTAAGACTGTTATTCTTTCTGAACTCTTTCTCACTCACAATGACCCCTCTCCCATGAAGTTCATTGTTCTCTATTTTATAAATGGTAGAATATTACATTAGTCTAAGAACCCTATTTAGTGTGTAGCATACTATGATTTTGTGCTTTACATTAAAATTCTGATAAATAAAAGTAAAATAATTGTACTGTCTAGTTTTATGTCAAATTGACACAAGCTAGAGTCATCAGAGAGGACGGAGCCTCAGTTGAGGAAATGATTCCATGAGATCTAGCTACAAGGCATTTTTCTCTGAGAACCAGCTGTAAGGTATTTTCTTAATTAGTGACCAATGGGAAAGGGACCAACCCATAGTAGGTGGTGCCATCCCTGGGCTGGTAGTTCTGAGTTCTATAAGAAAGCAGGCTGTGCGAACCATGTGAGCAAGCCAGTAAGCATCACTCCTGCATGGCCTCAGCATCAGCTCCTGCCTCCAGGTTCTTGCCCTGTTTGAATTCCTGTCCATCCTTCAATGATGAATAGCAATGTGGAAGTATAAACTGAATAAATTCTTTCCTCCCCAACTTGCTTTTAGGTCATGGTGTTTCATTGCAGTAATAGAAACCCAGAATAAGACAACAACCACCTAGGAAACAAAAGTATAGCATTCATCCAAGTAGTATTTAGTAATCAGTTACTAGGAACCAGCCAGTAGTGTTAAGCTCTTAGAGTACATACCACAAGATGGAGACTGAACTTGTGGAGACATTTCAGTTTTCGATCATAGCATTGAGTTCGAAAGCACCCAAAACAATAGTAATACCCCAATGATTTTTTTAATAAAAGGATTTAACCTTTTATAAAAAATATTGGTAACCTTAAACCTTAAAAATTATTTAAAGCATGTGTTGAAGGGGCATGGCAAGGATGGGGTGGGGTTTTGAGACAGAACAGATTGCAAATTGCAGTAAGTTCCAAAATGCTATTAAGTCGAAGTACTTAAGATTCATTTTTTGGCACTCCATATAAATCGTAAGATGAAATATATACTTATATTCATTTTATAATTTTTGCTTTTCTTAGTTTCATTTTATTTTATTTCTCAATGAAAACTATATGTTACCTTTGGTACACACATGCATTGATTAATAGATTTAGGTTTGCGTTTATGATGCTAGAAATAGAGCATTACTGTGTGGTCTATTTTGATCATTCTTTGACCGCTATTGAACAAGTTGAGCACAGATCATTTCTGCCTGATTTATATGCAGAACTGTTCTAAGCAAGCACTAATGATGGTCTCTACAGAAATTTCAATCACTTTTGGCTTGTCTATTCTAATGCAATACGATCTTCTACGCTGCACATTTCTTCATTGTTGATCCCTGTAAGACAGTAGGAGATAAGCTCCATGCAACATTATTTTTATGAGAATATGGATATAGCAGTTATTCTTTAGATACTCAAGTATGGGAGAAAATAGGACAAACAATTATTATACAGCAATAAATTCTTCTTGGTAGCTTTACATACATATCAACAATTCACAGTCAGGCTAACACTGAGAAGCTAAATTCACAAGACCACACGCATATTTACATACCTTTCATTTGGGAATAAATAGTTGGATATATGTGAAATCAATCTAGTATAAGCAGTTGTAAATGCTGACACTGACAAAATGTTCATCAAACTGAGCACCTAAAACTTCTAGAAAACCAAATGCTTAAAAAAATATTCTAAAATCAGTGGCCCTTATTATGGGCTCATTTTCATCTGGTTTGGTTTTGTTTGTTCTGTTTCGTGTTGTTTGGCACAGGGTCTCCCTGTGTCACAACTCCTTAACTTGATGTTTAAACTTCTGTAATGCTAGGAATACTGTCCTGTGTCTCCATGCACAGATGAGGAAAGCTTTTAAGGTTATAACCCGTGTCAACTTTAAAATAGCGATGATGCTATATGTTAAAAATTGCTACAAGGAGGATAGTCATATTTTGCTTTAAAAGATGGAAATTTGCTTTTAGCCTGTAGTGGTGAACTCATTGTGGCATATGCTGTTGAGAACTGCTTGTTGAATCCTTAACAATAATAAAAAATGCTGAACCCACCAGAATGTCTCTTTGATATACCTAAAACTGTTTCTGGAGTTTGAAATTTAGGCATGAAGGAAATAGAAATATGAATCTGAAGCACTATGAATGGAATTCGATGAAAGCAGGGTTTATTTTAAGGGGGAACTTGAATGTCTCTCTGTGAGGTAGCTTCATATGACCTTTCTATTCAGTAATGTTTAATCTCAACAGTGAAGAAAAGCAGTGATGCTCTATATTTTAAAGCTAAATCTAACTCTATGCCATTACTCATATCCATTGTGCTTAAATTTGACTTTCACCTGATTGTTATCCTCAAATCACAGTTTGTTCCACAAAATTACTAAACACCATCGAAAGAAACAAATTAAAACTAGAATGACAGTTACACTCTTTTGTTTCAGCTTTACTATCTTCTCATCATTTTTGTCAGTTTGCTCTCTAAGACCAATAAGTAAACTGCAGAAGTAGTGAGCCTTTAGAGGTGACATTAAGAAATTAATTCTGTTTTCCACATTATCACTAAATTACTCAGGAGAACAGCCCTTTCTGAAGTTTCAGGGGGTTTAATCTGGTGTCTAGGTGCATTCTAAGGATTTAAACTGTTTGTTTAAAGGCCTTCTGGAATATAAGATGGTATTTTCCCTTTCCACTTGGGAAGATATTAAGTTGAGATTTCAGATTTAGTGGCCTATTCTGATGTTTGTCTAGTGTAGACGTGGTACACTGTAGGTAAGCAGTATAGTACTCTCTGGGAAGAGAACGAGGAACTTTTTTCATACATTATTTACAACTCTGCTGTGCTGTCAGGGAGGCAAGGTATATTCTGGACACAAAGAAATGAAAAACTGAAACAAAACAAAGCATAAGGTTTTCACAGTTGTTAGAAAAGCTAATATTACCATGCATTAATTTCTTCTGTATTGAAAAATTATAATGAATACTTGCTCTTTAGTAGACTTTATAACTATTAATCAAAAGTAAACATTTACTTTGGTTCCTAATCAAGTGATTGATAAATTATCGTCAAATGTGTGGAACTAGCCTATATTAAGCAGTATGATTCTATATGAATTATCCAGTATTGATTTTACATATGTTTCAGACAACATGTAAATTGTGTATATCTTTAATAGTTGAAGTGATATGGTCATAAAAATGATGGTACTTCATAGATAATATTTTATGTGTAGCTTGGTCAGCATATCAACAGATGGTTAGGGTCAAACATGAACATTATTGAGCTTTTCTAAGAAGAAAAAGACTTAAAAACTACTGTGTATGTATAGATTCTCATTTTTTGTGTGCAAATTTCAATTACATTTTTTTTCACTTTTTTTATGTGCATTGATGTTTTGACTATATGCCTGTGTGAGAGTGGAGGATTCCCTGGAACTGAAGTTACAGACTGTTTGAGCTACCATGTGGGTGCTGGAAATTGAACCTGGGACCTTTGGAAGAGCAGCTAGTGCTCTTAACTGCTGAGCCATCTCTCCAACCCCTTAAATTTGCTTTTATTTACTAATAGCAAACACTAAGAGCCATAATTTAATTAATGGTCCTAAGAGGCCTAACAGGGAAGACCCAGGAGATGCCCATACTTAGTGATGGAATGTAACAGATTATTAAATAATGGGCCAAAACAAAAAATAAATTTAAAAATGCAATTCCAACATAGTGAGATTTTAGGAAGCTATTAGAAATAATAAATTATTGAATTCAAGTGGGATATGGTCCAAGGAGGACACATGAAAAGACTAATGCTCCTATCTGGCAATTTGAATATTTTTCCAGTTTTCATAAATAGTATTGATCAATTTGCATGTCTTATTTAGAATAGAAACTTCCTAGTAGAGAAAGATGCAAGGTACAGAACAGTGTTATGGTCAGGTTGATTGCTCTCTGCACAGACTTGTGTACTATGCATTATTCTTATGCTTACATATTCAATCCTTTATGCTTCCTGTGCTTTGCACTCTTGGGCCCTTGCACACTTGCCCTCTTTGCAGGTGCTGCAGTAGAACAGTTTTCATGCTTTCTCTTTCACAAAGCCATTGCTCGTCTCCATTTTCTCAATCTGATATTCTACAAAATGACCATGAACTTAAAAAAGAAAAAGAAAAATCAGGGGAATCTAGTTATGTCAGCATTCTTTGCTCTTTAGAGCCAATTTTATTTCTCTTAAGTTTTCCCATTCTGTCCTTTAGAAGAGAGGTGAGAATGACAATATATAATGTTTAAAATAAATCTCTTACTCCCTGCAAAATTATCCTGATTTGGATGGCAGGAAGTAGTCAATGATGTTTGAAAGAAATAGAGAAATATTCCTGGACAGAATTCTTGGCCCCTGGCCATTTATATATTTTAACCATATTGCCAATGCAAATGCTTGTGAAAGTAAGGAATCTTGTAAATACTCATACTTTTGTACTATTATATCCATGATTAATATAGAAAATTATAGAATAGCTGCATATTTTATTCTCTTAAAAATCACACACACACACACACACACACACACACACACACACCCCACTCTCAAAAGTTAAGTGTCTGTTCAAAGTACACATTCATTTATAGGTTGGCAAATATTCATGTATTCAGTGAAAAGGAAGAAGTTCTAGATTTCAATGAGCAAGCGGGTAGATTTATTATTTTACTTTAGTCCCTCACAAGTCATCCAAATAAAATAGTAATTCCTACTGGGACAGGTCATAATTAAGTTCTGTTCTAAGGAGAAGTCTTTATTACTAGATATATATAACAAAATTTGTAAAAAAAATTACACCCCTTATAAGATAATTAATATGCTCAGATATTTCTGATTATTTGAAAAACATAGCACTTTTTATTTCTTCTCCTCCTTCTTTTTCTTGTTGTAAAGGCTAATTTTAGTTATAGTGAGACTCTGCAGTTTGTATTATCTGTTTACTTAAGCCAGTATGGTGCTGCAAAAGTACTGTCTTTAATTGTGATTATATTAAATGAAATTATGTAAGAAATATTTTTATAATGTAAGACTTCAGTCTATTACTTCACTTCTGTTCTCTACAATTAACAGCTTTTGTCTCCCTCCCTACTTGATCAGATTATAAAAGTTAATTGTGACTTTTAAAAAGATTTTAAACAAGTCCCTCTCCCTCGTCAGCTTGAAGAGCAATCAGGGTTCCCTGACCTGTGGGAAGTCCAAGGACCGCCCACCTCCATCCAGGTTTAGTAAGTTGAGCATCCAAACTGCCTAGGCTCCCCCAAAGCCAGTATGTGCAGTAGGATCAAAAACTCATTGCCATTGTTCTTGAGTTCTCAGTAGTCCTCATTGTCCGCTATGTAAGTCCGGTTTTATCCCATGCTTTTTCAGACCCAGGCTAGCTGGTCTTGGTGAATTCCCGAAAGATCATCCCCATTGTCTCAGTGTGTGGGTGTACCCCTCGCGGTCCTGAGTTCCTTGCTGGTGATCGGGGGAGGGGGAGGGAAATGGGAGGCGGTGGCGGGGAGGAGGCAGAAATCCTTAATAAATAAATAAATTTAAAAAAAATAAAACAAAATAAAAAGATTTTAAACAGAAAAGTTCATTTTTTAGTTGGCGTTTTCAGCCTTCTTTTCTGGGACTTATAATTTGTGATATGTGTCCTGGCATAATTGCAGGTAAAGGGTAGTATTTGGGTAAAATTCATCACGGGTACCACTTCCTAAGTATCGAGAGCTGCTTTTGTACCAATTAGCTGTGACCTTTTCTTCTAGCCTTGGGGTAGGAGATTATTAGAGGCAACCATTTCTGAATTATTTTCTTTCTAATATTAGTTTAAGCAAATTTTCTCAGAGAGCTCCTCTTTTCCTTTAGCTGCATCTTTCTACTAAGCTGCTAAATCTTTCACAGAGGGATTAAACATGATGTTTCTAGAAACATTAATAGCCTGTGCCCTTTTCTGAGTGTCCTGCTTCAGAAGTGTTGCAGCTGCTGTAGCTTTACATGCCGTCATGCCTTCTTGTTTCTCTTTGCCTTGTAAGTTTGAGCTTAAAGGTAGATCCAAGGGCTTTTACTCCTAAGCAAGGTCTCTGAGATGTTGTCTTTCTAAGTGATACAAAAGCCTCAGTGAGGTGTAGAAGACCATTCCACTTTTTTGTCAGCTTAAGTCATCTTAGCAGCAGCTGATTGAAATAAGAGAGTCACGGTAAGAATGGATGAAGAAATAATTGCAAATCAGCCTTTCATGCTAGAAAACAACACAATCAGGAGCTCTATGAGTACTGTCATAGTATTATCACCATTAGATATGGTGTGTACCATTAAACCTGAAAATTGTGAAGAGAAAGACCAAATCCATGATTGTCCAATTAAAGAAAGCTTTACTTAATACTGGCTAGTAAGATGACCATTGGCAAGGTTCATATCCCAGATTTCCAGAGGATAGTACTGAGTTATGTTAGTAGGGTGCTCATAAAGGCAGGACACACAGGCTATGGTACTTCCAGTCTTCATCCAACTGGGGGCAAGCATACATCATGACATCTGTTTTTCCTATGTACCTCATACCTACATGTGATCAAGCACATCCTATGCAGTTTGGCAACGAACCTTGTTTACTGAAGTTAAAAACACATGAATTGTTATCTTACATGAACAGTCCCCACATTCCAGTGAGTTATATGTCCTTGGGCAAGCAGAGCTCATTCATGGGTTAACTTTAGCCCTTTCAGTGTTAATATTGAGATTTAAGAGAAAAACCAGTTCCATAATTTTGAGCCAAATTTGAAGCAAGCATTAATTAAATACTGGTCAAGATTACAGACTTTGACCAGGTGTACTCTTTGGTGTTGAGGAAATAACCACAAGTCATGTGTTGCAGGAGCTTAAAAAGGCAAAAGCACAGGGCCACTGTATTTCCCATCAGGTCCAATCAGAGTCAAGCATACATCTTAACATACTTCCTGCCCATGTACCTCCCAACCACCTGTGATCAAGCATATCCAGTGCAGATGGTTCAAACAAATATAGGACAAACAGGAACATATTCTTCACTGTCTCAGCTGCAAACAGAATTCTTAAACTGCAAGGTACATTTTTCCTGCTTTGGTCGCCTATTAACTTGAAAAGTATTGTTCTTGTTTCTGTTTTGGTCTCACAATACATTCTTAGATGCCAATGTGCTATAAAGAAAACTCGAATGATCTGTGAACCATCAAAAATAGATGCAAAGCAAACCATTGTCACTTAAAATATAATACCTTTAGTCAAAGAAGAGTTTGAACAAATGAAAAACTGTTCTTAGACTTACATTTGGGACAGAGAATCCCGAAGCAATGCTGAGGCTTCTGTCTTCCGTGATGCTTTCTCTTTTTTTTTTCCTTCCATCCTGTCAGTTTCTTTGTTTTAATGCAGTTAATGAAATGGACACTTCTTCTGAAGTTCAATCAACAGAGGTGTAAGTCTTATTGAGAAGAAAGTAATTTTCAAAGTAGTTAATATAAAAAATATGTCCTGTTTAAATAATGGAAGGCAAACTTGACTAATCTAACTTGGACATTTAATTTTAAATCTTTTGTGAATTTTGTTCTAAAAGCTACTACCATTTGTTAAATTTGAATAAGAGAACAAAACAGACATAGTAGAATATTATTTAATATTACTTCTTCTTCACTAGTTTTAAATTAATTTTAGATTACAGAGGGCCATATCTTCATTATGAAAGTGAGAAATTCAATATGAACTCCAAAGTGTTCTCTTCTAGCCCCTTTAATAATGTCAAGACTGCATGAAAAGAACAAAGGAAGTAATATTTTTTCTCATATAAATGTTACTTTTCTCAAGTAACATGAAGTTAACTCATACCTCTCCCCTCATTTATGACTCTTTGTACCTTAATTACAACAGAATTTACAAATAAAACATATCACTTGATACCTGGTACATAAACATTTATGAAAAGAGAAATAATACTTTAGAATTCAACATAACAAGCCTGTTTTGAAAGATAATATATCATGAACAGTTTTGTGGTTTGCACTTTTGGAAATAAGCTTGTTTTGAATTATATAAATGAATTAATCAAGACACAAATCTTCCTCATACTAGCACTAGTTATAATTGACATTTAACACTGGGCAAATTAATAGTTGGAACACCTCACAGATTTTCAATTGTATTTGTACTCATCCGTGTCAGCTATGCAAGTGGTAAAATCATAGTCAAAAGTCTGATGGCTTAATATAATACCTATTGTGTTCGACATATCTTTTATGCCTTGACATTAAATGTCTCTGTTGCCTTCCTATCTACTTTCAAAGCTCTATTACCCATTCCTGATCCTATTTAACTGCATTTGACAGTGCTGCCTGCTATTGACAGTATCATTTAATTTGCTTAATTTTCTGACATTTGCTATGTTAATTTTTTACTTTGGGGTTTTCTAATGCATGATTTGTGCTTAAAATAGAAAAGCCCTCCACTAAGATTCAGTTATATCACCTAAGTACTACAGTTGTCCCAGATGTAATAGGAAGAGATAAAGAAGGGATCACAGATAATAAATTTTCCCTGCTTTCCCCACAAATTTATTACTGCAAGCTTTAAGTCTCAGCTTTTATTGATAAATATAAATACAAGTTATGTAAGGGCAGTCTGTGCCTCTTTATAATAGCATTCAAATCTGATTTTAGTCATTGCTAAAGCCAGACTACTCCATAAATAGACCTGAATCAGTCTGAAAACAGGTATTTGTTGCATAATCTGTGTTTATTGCATATACAGTACATTTTATGTTTTTTTTAATTAAAGTAATAAAATTAAATAATATTTTCAGTTACCTATCAAGTACTATCTTTTCTGAAGCAACCCTTGGTCATTTAATACTAAGTATCTTGTGAAGCACGGGAGGGGGAAAGGTAGTGTTTTCAATTGCTTATGAGGCTTTTAGCAAAGCAATCCCTATTATAATTCTAGGTCTGACTAAATCCCTACTCAAAAGGCAAGCAAGGATCAAGATCTGTTGCCAAAAGAACAAAGGGTGGGGGAGGAAAAAACAATATTCTGAATATGTTACTATATAGTCCCCTTTCCAGGATTCTAGTGTTCTATAGTTTAGCATCTCTCACCATTGATCCTGAAAATATTCAACATTGAAATGCTATTTTATGTGGTTTTTGTTTGTTTGTTTGTTTGTTTGGTTGGTTGGTTTTGGTTTGGTTTTTTTGAGACAGGGTTTCTCTGTAGCTTTTGTGCCTGTCCTGGAACTAGCCCTTGTAGACCCAGCTGGACTGGAACTCACAGAGATCTGCCTGCCTCTGCCTCCAGAGTGCTGGGATTAAAGGTGTACGCCACCACCGTCCTGCTTGTTACATTATTTCTTCAATTTTAATTGGCTATACTATTTGTCGTGCACTGTCCTCTGTATTTTGTAGCATAGTTAAGCCTAAGAAGCAGCAGCACTTGTTAAGAGCATCAGCAATTACTATGTATTGTGTGAATATAGTTTAAGATTTTTTTAATTTTTAATTCATTAGATTTTTAAAAAATACCAATCTAAGTTTCCACTCTCTGCCCTCCTCCACACACCCTCCTCTCCACCCCCTCCAATCCTCATAAAGAGTAAGGCACATGGCTTTGTGGCAGGTCTGAGGCCCTCCCTACTATATCTAGGCTGAGCAAGGTATACATCCAAGAGAATATGTTCCCAAAAAGCCAGTACATGCAGTAAGAATACGTCCTGGTACCACTGCCAGTGGCCCCGTAGTCATGCAACTATCACCCACATTCAAAGGGACTAGTTTGGTCCTATGTTTGTTCCTTCCCAGTCCAGCTGGAGTTGGTGAGCTCCCATTAGCTCAGGTATACTGTTTCAGTGGGTGTCCCATCATGGTCTTGACCTCTTTGTTCATATTTTCATTCCTTCCACTCTTCAACTGGCCTATGGCAGCTCAGTCCAGTGCTCTGATGCAGGACTCTGCCTCCGTTTTCCTCAGTTGCTAAATGAAGGTTCCTTGGTGATATGTAAGATATTCATCATTCTGACTACAGGGCAAATCAAGATCTGCCCTCTCTCCTCTATTGCTTAGGGTCTTAGCTGGAGTCAGCCTTGTGGATTCCTGGGAATTTCTCTAGTGCCAGGTTTCTGCTAACCCTACAATGGCTCCCTCAATTAAGATATCTCTTTCCTTGCTCTCATCTCTGTCCTTCCTCTATCTCGAATATCCCATTCCCTCAAGTTCTCCTCAACCTTCCCCTTGTCCTCTCCCCTTCCCCATCCACCCTCCCTTCTTCCCCCACCCCCATGCTCACAATTTTGTCAGGCGATCTTGTCTGTTTCCAGATGGATCTATATATGTTTTTCTTTGAGTTCTATGTTTTCTCCATGAAAAAGAATAAACAAACATTAGATTTCTAAAATGAAAAGAATTTTATCTTATTCTTTAAATTCTATATTGCCTATAAGTAAATAGTGGCTATTGGATGCTCTTATTTCAATAAAACCCAGAAATACATACCCTTCACTGAGAACATATAAACCTATATGTTAATATTAATGAAAGTTACACATAGATGTTGAGGTTAAAAAAATCTAAGACGCTATAAAAATCATGTTATAAAGATGAGTTTTTACAATGGTTTAAACCTAGGGAGTATTCTCTGCATGCCTAAAGTTAGTGTGTAGGCAATCTTTAACATACAACATGCTTGGCAAAACAGTTTTATGCTTTGTGCATTTCTTTTATTAAACTTCATGGAGTAAGGATTTTTATTGTAAAAAGATTCCCTGAAAAGCAGACTTGATAAAAGCAATGTCTGTATATGCATCTCTCTTGGTTTTTGGTCAGAGTACTAGGTGCCATTATAGAATTTGTCTAATCCCCCCCCCGCTTCTGCTCTTTCGGGTTCAGCAACTTTGTAAATTTTCAGACTCTCCCTCCCTGTAATCAACTTCATTATCTCTTTTCTTTCTTTTTCCACTTTCCAGGAAAACCTGGGAGCTCCTGTGTCCCACAATTTTACTAAAGGACTGTAATTATAGTCCATATCTTTTATTAACATACTTTTATGATTAGCTTTTCTATGATGGTACAGAACAGTAATTTGAGTGACATTTTTCATTGAGATGCACTGAACATTTTGAGTAGCAGCTTTAAGTTTGAGAATGAGCATCATACACCATGGTCTAAATTCTTTAAAAAAGCAAGGCAATCTTTTAATCCTGAAAAGATAAACTGAAAACTTCTGGAGATCTACAATTGTTAGTCCACATAACTACCTACACAGAGAGGAAGGGAGGGAGGGAAGGAGGGAGGAAGGAAAAAAGGGAGGAAGAGAGGGAGGAATGGAGGAAGAATTGACATCGAAACATTTGTAAATCCTCATACTGCTAAGACCTTTCCATACTTTATCAGATGAACCCATATCACAAATGAAAATGTCATCTCCTGGCTTGTTTTTCTGTTGAAGTGATAAGCACAATAAATAAAACCAACTTGGGAAGAAGAATGGGTTTGTTTGGCTTATAGGTTACAGTTCATCACTGAGGGATTTCACAGCAGGAGCTCAAGACAGGAACCTGGAAACAGGAAGTAAAGCAGCAACCAAGGAGGAACAGTGCTTACTGGCTTGCTCAACTGCCTTTCATATACTACCCATGCTTGTCTGCCTAGAGATTATATGATCCACAATAAGTGGGGCCCTCCTACATCTCTCAGCAGTTAATAAAATCTCTACAGACTTGCTGATAGGCCAATGTCATCTAGACAGTTCTTCCTTTGTGGTTCCCTCTTCCTCCATGAATCTAGATTGTATCAAACTGACAATAAAAGCTAATCAGTGCACCTTGCTTATGGCCTTACATGTAAAGATGTCACTTGTCTCTTGTCAGTTTGAAGTTGTAAAGGAAGGGGGCTCTTGACTACAAGACAAGCATTATATTATAAAACATTTTGGGGAGGGGATGAGAAACATAGAGATCATCTGTGTTCAACGTTTGAATGTGAGGTAAAATTCAACTAGAGTGTCTATGATGTGATGGTTCTAATAAGAATGGCCCCTATAGGCTCACATATATTTAACTACTTGGTCTCCAGTTGGTGGAACTGTTTGAAAATGATTAAGAATCATGTCATTGTATGTGGGTTTGAGGTTTCAAAAGAACCATGAAAGTCTCAGTTGTGGTTGGGGATCAAGGTGTGAGCTCTCAGCTATTCCTTTGCTTCATCATCATGGACTCTAACCCTCTGAAACCATAAGCCAAATGAAACATTTCTTTTAAGTTGCCTTAGTCATGGTATTTTATCAGAGCAATAGTTAAAAATTTGATGCTGTGTAAGTTTTGTTATATTTGCTTTGAAGTCAATATGAATATAGGTAAAATCCTGTGTGACTTTATTTGTATCTATACTTGACCGACGTGATGATCATCAATAAAAGTTAAGCCAGAAATGCAGTATATTAAGGTTCCAATTAATATAGCCTATCATATTCTTTTAATACAGAATAAGTCTGATATTTTCTATATAGAAAAAATATTATTTTAAAGAAAGCTTCTACCTACAGTTCAAGTTTTAAATAATTATAATGAAACCTAACGATTTGTTTTATTATAAGAATACACACTTATAGAAACATTGCCTGTACCTGGGCTTTGTGTTCTACCATATTCTTTTGTGTGTATGATTGTTGTTAAGACGAACAATATTTTATTTACCTGGATAAATGATATTATTGCACTAAAACTTCTGTAAAATTATTTTAGATAAAAGTTAAAATAATTCTAAGAGATAGTTACTTTTTCTCTCATTATTTTTCAATCTAGGGGGAAACTGTTAAATATAGTGCCACAATTTTGGTTTGGTAGATTTTAACTTCATAAGTTTTAGCTAGAAGTGGACTGTAGAAGCAGTCTTTCTTTTTTCGATAGAGAATTCAATATAATTGAGGATGCATCTAAGAAGCACAAGATGTTCATCCTTCTAATAGTTTCTCTATAAAGATGTTCATGCTGTATTTTAAGTGTCCATCATTAGAGACAAATGCACTTTAAGCCTTGTGATTAGAGCGTTCATAGCCATCAGACTGTTGAGAGCAGAAACATAATATTAATATTTAAGCTTTCCATTTGCTTTCATGAAACAAGAACAGAAGTTATTATGTTTCTAGGGATTGTATTGAAATGGCAAATTCAGTAGGAAATAAGTCCTTCATATTTTTACCGAGTTTGTCCAGTATTAGGCCATTCTGAGAAATGGCTCTGAATGGCTTCTTATTCTTAAGTGCTAGAAGTTCTTGTTCTCTTTATATTTGCTTTTGATGGTGACCAATATGGATGTTAAGAGGAATGATGCTACATGAACAAGAACACTTTAAAAATTACAATTTAGTGAGTGACCCATTTCAGAATAGTTGGATTAAAATGATTCAGTTTAGTTTCATTTTCTAAGAATTGAAACAAGTCACAAAGGAAATGGATTTTGGAAGTTTTGTGAGTCACCCATATGAAAAATCATAGCTAAAAGTCCTTCTGAACCTGGCATATACTGTAACTTCAATAAACTGCTTGAATGACTACATTCTCTTAAGTAAATGTATACTCCATTTTATTAATACATGATCTTCTGTCTTCCCTCTTTCTTGGATAACTAGAAGTATTTTATTAATGTAGTGTTCTATTCTAAAATAGCTTGTATTATAAAAATGATGCATTCTCATTACAGGAAATTTAGAAACACATGAAATATACAAAGATAAATGTCCTTATTCTCAATATTCAAAAGCAGCTACCGTTAACATTTCAGTTTATTTTTGTCTCCCATATATTGCCATGGGTATTTTATACTATTCAGACTATACTGTAAACACGATATGTATCTTACTTTTCACTTAACTTTGAAAACATTTCACACATTAATGCATCTCATTTTGTGTTTGGTTTTGAATAGTTGAATATTGTTATAATGGATAAATAAATGTATGGTAATTCATAACTTCTGCCCCTTAAATTTGACATTAGATGTTTTTCCAGTTTTTCCTACTATAAATAATGCTGTCACAATCATTTTTTTATGTTTAATGCATATACGTATAAGTCAAGACAACTCCATCTTCAAATAATTTCAGAAAAGTAAATAAAGTGAATTAAGAATTGCATACTGTTTACCAGACACAAAACATGATTTGCCTGAGCTATCTCAGAGCATAGATTCTGTAATTACTGATTTCATTTATATATGTATATACATACTGGGCTATGCAGTACATTTATAGTACATTTTAACACATTATCACTTATGAAATCTCCCTATTTCAGCAACCATACATATACAAAATTCTGTCTTTTTTGTCAAAATTCAACAATATACGTGAAAGTAAGAAAAATAAAAATATTTCATAGAAGTAAAAGAAATGTGATGAAATCTCTAACAATGTGTGGAATTTCATTGGAATAAAGCCTGTGCCTGGCTCCATTTTTCTATTTTTGTGTCACACACAGCTCTATCAAATTTGATTTTTTTTTTGTCACCTTGGAAATGGAAAGAAGTATACTAACATTGGGAGGTAGCAGGAGATATTGCTCACCTATTGGCAGAACTAAGAAGCACTAGTTGATATTGCTATGACTAGAGTGGACATCATTAGTTGATTATCAAAACATATGACAGAGGGAAGGTGAGGCAAGAGAATAATGGCTTTCAGGCCAGCCTACACCGTGAGTTAATGGAACCCAAGCTACACAGCAGCACCCTATCTTCAAAAGTAAAAAGGACGAATTATAAAAGTTAGCATGGAGATTTCTCAAAAACCTAGAACCCCATATCCTATGACACAAATATTTGCATATACAAGTTCACTGTTGCTTTACACACAACAGCAGGAAAGTAGAATCAGCCTAAATATCCTTCAACTGAAAAAGGACTAATGAAAATATGGTACATATAGAAAATGGAATTTTATACAGCCATGACAAAATGAAATTAGGAAATTTTCAGTAAAATGAAAGACTGAAAATATTATACTAAATGAGGTAACCTCTTTCATAAGTAACACTTTAATGTATGTATATTTGTGTAGGAACATGAGTAGGAACTGGGAAATGAGAAAAAGGACCATGAGAAGCAAGGTAGGGGTGGAGAGGTTTTCAGGAAGGAGAATAGGAAGGATAATAATGAGATACAAAAGTGAAGGAGACATACCGGGGGGGAAATCTTCTGGATGGAGGGAGCTGGGGAAAAAGAGGAGATGGGGAAAAGGACAAGAGGATTGAAGTGTGAATGAAAGTGCCACAAGGAAACCTGTTCATTTATTTGATTATTAAATCAAAATAAAAACAAGGGCTGAAGATGTATCTCAGTAGTAAAATCTTACCAAGCATGCTCAAATACCTGAGTTTAAGAACTGCCTAAACCTGTGTATAATACGTCTCCACTATCTGAAATACAGACTCAGCATGGACCCACAGCAATGGAGCTGTGAATGTGAATATAGAAGAAACCATTCTTCCATTCAGATTGTTTTTTTAAGCATTTTCTTTTTTAAAAAAAATATTTTTTATTTATTATGTATACAATAGTCTGTCTGTATGTGTGCCTGCAGGCCAGAAAAGGGCACCAGACCTCATTACAGATGATTATGAGCCACCAAGTAGTTGCTGGGAATTGAACTCAGGACCTTTGGAAAAGCAGGCAATGCTCTTAACCACTGAGCCATCTCTCCAGCCCCTCTAAGCATTTTCTAACAGTGATTTAAAAAAAAAAAAAGCTAGCATGGTGTTAATAGTCTTTCTGGCTATGCCATGGTATTGTAGAAAATGTTTACTTCCTGTAAACATTTTTTTTAATGTTCTTCAGTAACCATGGGCTGATTGTGTCAGTAAAAAAAAGTTAATATAATAATTAAGACTATTTTTTAAAATGAAGAAAACTAAGCATATAGCAGGTTTTCCTCAGTCTCTTCCATTGATCATGAACTGAGACTACTGTATCTTATATGATTACATGACTCAGCAAAAAATGGACTTAGAGTAGATTCCCTCCCTACAAAGTATGAAACAGAGCTTTGAATAATAACTTTACAAAATGTCAGAGAAAAAAAAAGTCTTCCTATTTGAAGTGGGTAACCCCAGAGTTTTGCAGATAAATTCATTACCTGAAGTTTCTAGGTAGCAATGATATTATTTTAGATTTTTCTATTTTAAAATGAAATTATTCTCTAGCTATTTGTCCTATTAAATTATGTAATAATATCATATCTAAGTTTCCTTTCCTAAATGTCCATAGTTATTTGCCAAGGCATTATTCTCTCACATAAACCCCTCCCCAGCTTTATTCTCTGGTGGCCACAGAAGCATATATTCAACTGTTTATCTTTATCCTTTTGTAAATAGCCCAGGTATCTGCTAACTGAAATGTATTCTTTTTCTCCTCAAATGTGAGGTTTTAACTGTTTGATGTTGCCTTAATTTGTTGCTTCTTGCTTTTCTCCAATTTCAACACTGTAAAGTAAGAATTTGCCTGTTTAGAAACTGTTGCAAAGTATTAAAAAGTAAATAATAAATTATTCAAGGTATTTAGCATATTTAATGAGGAAAAATATATAATAAAAAGAATATAGTGTTGATAGTTTTGTCTCCCCATTAGGAATGCTGCAGAGAATGCACAGTTGATATTCATTCCTCTTCTGTTAAACATAACAGTAATAACCGCAAAAGTAAAGAAACAGGAAAAATTAATAAATTGACTTTGTGCAAGAATCTCAAATATTAGCTTTATTTTCTAACACTTGTCTATGGCATTAGTTGTACCTTAATCACTGATTCGCCTTCTCATTCCTCGTTTACTTATTCAAATGCCTTGGTAGTTGTTTAAGATTTCCCAGATTTTCTTCATGGCTCATGCCTTTAATCCCAGCAATTAGAAGATAGAAGCAGGTAGGTAGATCTCTGAGAGTTCGAGGCCAGCCTGGTCTACCTAGTGAATTCCAGGACAGCAAAAGCTACCTAGTGAAAAGCTTTCTTGTAAAAGTAAAAAACAAACAAACAAACAAACAAACAACAACAACAAAAACAAACAGTAACATTTCCTTTACCCTCTTCATTGGAAACCTCAGTGATGACTAGCTAGCAAACTAGCAGTTTGCCTCACTTTCCCTCGGGGTCTCCTCCTGAAACAAATTTTGCCTTCCCTACCTCATTTTTCCTACCTCCTTTAGAATCATATTATTTTTCCCTTTACTATTTCATTTTAAATTTGATTGTTTTTTTTCTTTCTACTTAAAGGTCAAACATTAGTAAAAGGAAATAAAAATATAAGAAAAATATCTTCAAGCTATATGTTGCTGAGGCAAAAAGACATGGATAAACCAAATGAGTAAAAAAAAAAAAAAACTAGCTTTGTGTGTATTTTAAAGGATCAAGTGCAGATTGCATGGGATTTAGTGTGCTAGCTCTTGATTATGAAGCTCAGGTGACTACTGGAACTGTGCCCTTTGTAGCTTGGTGACTTGATTAAAATTGCTTCATCTAATGTGAGGTTCCAGTCAATGACCTTTTTTCTCTCCTTTACTATGTACCTTTCTTCTCTCCATTACTCTGTATTGAAATTTTTAAGTATGCACAAATTGCAATAATGTAAAGAACCCTTATGAACTAAGCATCCAGCTTTGACAATGGTCAATCTGTAGACAATTTATATACCTACCCTTGAATATTTTGAAGGGAATATCTGACATTACAGGTTTTATTTGTGAGTGATTCTTTAGGTATATATAAAAGATAAGAATTTCTAACATAACAAAACTCTGTTAATCCTCTATCATGCCCAAAAAATGGTAGCTAAAAAAAAAAGTCTGAAAAAAAAAAAAAGGTCTGGTAAGTGTTCATATTGTGTACTACTTTTTAAATTTCAGTTTTGATTGAGAACTAAAAAAAAATTAGTCATTATCATTGTTCTGATTTTAAAATTATGCCTCCCCCTCCCTTCTCTCTGTTAGTTGCTTTGGCTATAAGCAAATAGCTGATAGTAACAAATTAAGGGAAGATTTATTTTAGTTCATGGTTTTAGAGGCATGAGTCATCATGGTACAGAAACTCGAGAGTGCTGAGAAGTTTAGTTCATGGCAGACAGGAAGCATGGACAGATAGTGTGGTAGATTAAATGTAGTTGCCCTCATAAGTTCATGGGAAATAGCACTATTAGGAGGTGTGGTTTTGTTGGAGTAAGTGTGTCTGGGTTTGAGGAAGTCTGTTACTGTGGCGGGGGTTGGGCTTTGAAGTCTCCTTTGCTTAAGCTATTCTCAGTTCACTACCTGTTAACTGTGGATAAATACATAGAACCCTCAGCTCCTTCTCCAGCACCATGTCTTTGTGCAAGCCATCATTTTCCCCACCATGATAACAAAGGACTAAACCTCTGATACTGTAAGCCATCCCAATTAAATGTTAATCCTTTATAGGAGCTACCATGGTCATAATGTCTCTTCACAGCAATAGAAACCCTAACTAAGACAGATAGGGAGCAGCCTAATATAAAATACTGGCTCTTTGTTATTTTTTTCTCCTGCTAGGCATCTCCCTCAAGTTCCCACCCCCTTTTAAAACAACACCATTATCTTGGAAACAAAGTATCTAATACTGAGACTATAGGTAACATTTCATATTCAAACTGTAACGTTGCTCCTTGTATTAATAATTACCCTAAAACATATTAACATCAAAGCATAGTAGTGTAAAATTATGAAAACAATTTTACAATTTCTGTGAGATTTAGGTTCAACTTAGCTGAACTATCTCACTGTCTGTCTTAGATTGTTGTCAAGACACTGTTTCAGGCTTCACTGAGACTAGAAAATCTGCTTATAATGTCAGTTATAATCATGTGAGACTCTCTACAAGAGTTTTTCAGTGTTGCTGTGGTCTGAATGTTTGTGATTCCCTACCCTATAAATTCATATATTGAATGTTAATCAATGGTGTTATTTATAAAATTTAAGGCCTTGAGGAAGGTATTAATGTCTTTATAAAACAGCTTAATGATGTTTGCCTCTTTAATTACATGAGAACATGTATGTGACAGTTTGAATGAGAATGGCTCCTATAGGTTCATATTTTT